>NC_045755.1:1856825-1857174 GCF_008692095.1 Etheostoma spectabile
CCATGTACGTGACATCCAAAAAAGAAAGGATCCATTTACGAACAGAAAACTTAAGAGGTGGCCTCCAACGGGTTGCAATCATCCTTTTAGCAGCTGTAAGCCCAGTAAACATTGCACGTTTTTGAGCTTTAGAGAGCTGAAAGGCTGACAGGTCATTTAAAATCAAAACATTGACAGTAACAGGCACAGTAAAATTAAACAAGGTGGAAATTTTGGGTACAATATTGTTACAGAACTGACCAACAGGAGAGCACTCCCAGATCATATGAAGAAATGTGCCTTGAGCTTTAATTGTGCAGAAAGTGCAAGGCCGATTGCTAGAACACTCTGTAGGATCCTTATCCTTTTT
>NC_045755.1:1857184-1863492 GCF_008692095.1 Etheostoma spectabile
TAAGGAAATCAAGGCTGTGTTAACATCCCTTGAGAAATCACCCTTTTCGTCTCAACTCTCTATGCACAGTAGCATGCTGGACCCTCTGAGGCCTTTCTCCCACCACAGAGCCAGGAAACTGGACTGTGAAAGATTGTTTTTGTTCTGTCAGAAAATTGTAAGCAATGGGACCACGGGGCAGACAGAGGTGCATGGTTTGGAAGGTTGTAAATGTATGTTTAAGGTGTGTGAGCAGTCAAAATAAAGACGATTTCTTTTGTCTGTGTGTTGTGCGGAGGGTAACCCACGGTGGCAGCGAGGCATGCTACACACCCCAACGGTACGGTGGTGACAAGACACCATTTGCAACCATTCTATGCACATTTTCCAACTATGCTTTGGTTGGCTTGTTTAGCCAGAATTACATCTCCACGTTGTAATGTAACATTTACCATCAATGTTTGTTTTCTAAAATCAAAACACAGACAGGTATTGTTCAGTTTAGTTATCATTTACTGATTTAGTCTACATTTTCTCAAATTAAGTTTGAGCTTTTTGTTCATACTCATATACATGTACCAATGTATAGAAACACAACCCTCTTCAGTCAGACATTTTTGAACAGATAGCAAAATGGTCTCTTAAATGTCTAAATTACTCTGATTGTATTCAGTCATTCATTCGGTGGTTTAGTCTCAGAAGATAGCATTGTATAAAATGAAAATCTATTTCCATCAAAACATAAAAATGCATAAAAGAGAACACACCTTTACAGTTGATGCTTAAAGTACATTTTGCTGATAGGACTTCTGTACCTCAACTTAACCCTTGTGTTGTCCTCGGGTCAAATTGACTCGTTTTCCTATATCAATGTTCTTTTTAATTACCCAAAATAACATGATTGATTCCACACAACACTCTTTGGCAAGTATAAATCTCTATTTTCATTAATTTTGGGGTTTCTCATTCAATTTTAAAGCATTTGGAGAAAGAAAATTGGTTAAAAAATGGTGGTTTTGATGTATTATTGAGTAAAAGTTGACATATTCCAGTCTGTGATTATCATCAACATCCATTCCTTTAATTTTAGTCATAATACCTAAATTCTGCTGCTTCTTTTTTTTTACAGATGTTTTTAATGAGTTTTTCAATTACATTCCTACGATACAAAACAGCAAAACAAAACAAGGCACATCAATAAGTACAACTAGGCATTTAAAAATATTCCAAATGTAGATATGTAAGTGCTATGTTTTACTGCTGGTAACACACTAACTCCCATCGTGGCATTTAAGAAAAAAAAGAATAATATTAAGGAGTGACAAACAAGTACAGATGGATACTTTGCGTGCAGAATGCTCCCACCTTCCAAAATATGATTGTAACAGCTCACCCTACACCAAACAGCAAGTGACCTTATTGAAATTAGATAAGGAAAAAAAAAAAGAAACCGGTAGACTTCAAAGCTGCAATGAAATCCCCCCCACCCCCCTTAAACTGCATAAATGAGCCCTAAATCTTTACAAAAGAATTATGTTTCCCTCTAACAACATATGTAAGTTTCTCTAGGGTAAAATTCTGCTTTTCTAACTCAAACGTAACATGAATGATTCCACACAACGCTATTTGGCAAGTGCAAATTAATTTTGGGGTGTCTTTCAATTTTGTAACGTTTAAAAAAAACATTGAAGTGGTTTTGAAACAGTATTGAGTAAAAGTTGACATATTCCAGTCTGATTGTCAAACAACATACATTCCTCTAATTCTTGTCTAAATAATTCCTAATTTCTGCTTTTCTAACTCAAACAGTTGGTAAAATTTCCTATAAATGAGGTTTATTGACCACAAATTCCAAAAATGAAGTTAAGTAGGATTTGTATTAAGGCATTGTATTTGTAATGAGTATTGTATACATTCTACCATTCGTACTTTATAGTTAATCTAAATCCTCTGCAGTGCATTTAACACATGTGCATGTTTAAAGAAGAGATCATCTTACTGAATTACAAACTTGCGCAATACACATATTATTACAAAAAAATGCTTGTATTGTATTTTATTATAATTGGCTATTTATACCTTATCACCTTAGATGTTCAGACAAAAGCAATCAATTTGCCTCACCGTAGAAGTCCCAACATGGTGGAAAGTGTCGAGCATTGTAGGAGTTGGAACCTTTCTGTGGGACGTTTGGGACCCTTTTGAACCAACCACTTCCAGAACCCTTTTATTGTAAGTAGTCTATATTTTGAATTTTATTTTACATTTTTTACTTGTATGCCCATGAATCCTTTTTCAGGACCCCTGTGATCGTCTCCAGTCAGTTCCCAGATGCTCCAGTAGCCCATTGAGCACCCTCCCCACAGGTAACCCCTGTTATGGATTAGGTGTGCTTACATCGCCACCTGGTGTCCGGTAGAGCCTCTGCACTCCCCCGCTGAGCGCTCAAACGGGCTTGGCGCTCAGATGTCTGCAGGCTGCTGCCGCTTTCTCTCCAGCTTCAACAGAGCTATTTCTCCCGCAGACCCCGGGCTGCCCTGCGTCCTCTCTGCTCTCTAGAAACATCTTTAAGGAGAGCTAAAACTGCTGTACCCGACGCTGTGCGTCCTTTGAAAAGGCGCCTTGGTCTGCTTGTGTAAAAAAGAGCTGCGGTGAAGAGTGGAGAGAGAGAGAGAGAGACTCCCTTCTTCAGCTGCTAGGTACCAGGTAAGACAATTTTCCATCAATTTACCATGAGAAACGTGTGATTTCTGTACACTTAGTCTTTTGTTGCTTTGTTATAAAGCGCTCAGAGTGGCTTGTGGGAATAAACCAAAGGGAATGCACAACATGGATTGTTCCAGAGGGACTGCACCTGCTCTAAATGAGTGTGACTGGGTGTTGGGTGTCAAATATGTACACACTGCTTCTGCAAGGTGCTGTCAGATCAACAAGGCGGTTTGGTGATGCACGGGAAAGTGCTATTTTTTTTCTGAAGGCGCGCTTGAACGCATCTTCACGCGTTGTTCTCAGTGAATGATGCTGGGATGTTGGGTGTAAATAACGCTGACTAACTGGGACTTACAGTTGGTGATATTCATTAGGCAATTAACAGGAGTCGTGGTTTAAAAAAAAAAACAATTTTCATATCACTTTGATCAATGTGACACTGCGTACTGATGCGTCACTAGTTTTTAAGCAGCTAAACTTATTATTCAGAGAAGTAAAGCTGGTGCACTTCACCCTCCAGTGGGCTACATCCCTAGGTTTTTGTGTGTGTCTGCCTCCCTAGACAATGACAAACTTTATGTGAAGCTGCAGTAGACGTGCACTTGTGGACTTCCAGACCGCATGGTCAGCTGTATCCATCCCACTGCCTTCTGCTCCCATTATAACGTCTGGACATGCCTCTAGGCTGAGGATGCTCCTAGGTAGGTCCTAAATGTTTTTTGCCATTACTGTTATTGAAATGTTTCCTCCGGGAAGCCATTGTCTGTGTTCTGAAGGATTAGGGCTCATCCGAATCTATTTAGTATCATTCACAGCCTGCTCTCCTGAATGCCTGGAACCGTTCTTAATGATACATGGCTGAATAGATCCTCTGGCTTGTAGCATAGATTTGTTGTCTATAAGAGGCTGTGAAGATTCATCAGATACGAAACCAATGCAACCGAATAGAACAAAACCAAAAATTCCATAGTAATTTCATTCTGAAACGGATTTCCATATCAATATAGCAAACTATACAAATATATATATACAAATATTGCGATGCCAGAGAAGATTTACAAAACAAAAAATCACGCGGTAACTGTAAACTAAAATCTCTTGGGAATTTGTTCAGATTTTTCGTCTTGCTTGGAATGGATTAGATCCCAATTTTCCTAAAGTTGCCCATGGGCAAATTTCTTATCCTTGTATTGTCTTCACTTTCAGGACCTTCTCGGTTCCCTTGGGTCCTGTGACTTAAAACAATTCTGAAATAAAATTTAACTTCATAATCCATTAACAAATATTGTCTTCATCTCAATTTCAAACAATTGAGATAACACATATGTTTAGGGAATGCAATCGGTCTCTACTAGAACACAATTAAAAACGGAAGTGTGACTTGTTTTTTGTCATAAGGTTATAATTCATGTTAAAAATCCACTATGTGATTATTTTTATTTTGGAAAAAACATAAATGGTCATATCCAGAATAATTTTCTAAATTGTGTCAGATGTTTATCCCAGAACATAAGGTAAGGCCATTGATTTTCAGGTAGAAAAATGTAACTTGTATCATTTTTCTTCTTGTAAAAATTTGAAATGGGCCAATTTGACCCGAATACCATACAAGGGTTAAACTACTTTCGATTTTACGGGTTGCAAGAAAGCTGTAGCTCCATCCAAGTTCCTTTCTTTATATTGTTTCCAGAGAATAATAATGACTTCTTTATTGCCCTAATTGAATTACACGCCCAAGTCAGGCCCTCCAATTATTTCCGTGATTGTGTAACAAGTGAGATGCTGCGGCATCTGGTGTCCCATCCCACAGGACCAGTGTGAGACCAGAGCTGGCAGTGGGCCTATTGATAGGGTTAACCCTCTCATTCATTCAACCAGAAGCTGCTGAATTGAAAGGGCTCAGGATTTCATCCCCAGGGAATACTAATAACCTTACCAGAGAGATTTGTCTAAGCCTCGCTCACCATCAACCCAGTACAGGCAGTCATGATGGCGTGCCAGCACTCTGTAGTCATGTTGGGGGTAGATGTGGTCTGGTAGGGTGATTGAAGTTGCCTTAGTTAGCACTTTGATTAGCCCAAGAGAAGTCATTAACTGTGGTGAATGCTGCTCTGAAGGCCAGCAGGTAGGCTGTGTGGTTGCCAAGTCATTTTTATTTATCCGTACTTTTTAAAGGACTGCAGTATATTTGGGTCTAGTGTGTTTGCAATGGATTTGGTCTTTGCTAGCTTCAGATGATTACATTTTTTTTCTTCTGCTTATCACTTTTTAAGACTTTTTCTCCACTCCTAACTTTTTATATTTTTTATCCGCACTAGATTTAGAATTTGCATATTCTGTGGTCTATATTTACGAGTCTGCAACTGCAGATCCATTTGATTATCATTCTGCCGATTGTTTTAAAGAACAATCGATTAGTCGTTTAGTCCATAAAATGTCTAAAAATGTGAAAAAATGACATTCGCAATTTCTTAGAGCCCACATAGATGTCTTTGTGTTTGTTTGTTTTTGGGTTTTTTTACCAACAGTCCCAGAGCTAAAGCTTGTCCTATAGGAAAACACTGAAACAATAAAATGCCTGAAACATGACATTTATCAAAATAGTTGCAGATTAATTTTAATTAAGCAACTAATCTAAGCAGCTTTGTATGTATATTTAGCATTCAAATCATGTGTGATATATTGTAGATATACTGTATCTCTGTTCATCCTTTTGCAAACCTTAAAACACTACGGAGCCATTCTGCAGAGGCAACCTAACCCCACTTGTAGATTAGGGCTCTAACTTTAAAAATAAAAATGAAATATCTTATTGCAACTATCAACTAATGTGTTTGAATTAAAATGCAATTCTCTTCCTAATTCTAGTTGTATGAAGTCAAACTAAGTTTATTTAATATTCAGTGCCACCGCTGTCTAACTGATAACATTACTGTTAGCTTTTATATGATTGATAATCAATTTAGCTCAACTTGCTAGTTTTTCCCTGTTTTAACGTTAGCAAAGAAAACAACCATAGCAGCACCTTAGCTTACCATTCATTAGGGCATGCAATGGATGGGCAGTGCATTTTAGAAACGCACAGCACACGCTAACACACACGTTATAGGCCTTACACTGAATTTATATTCCAATATGTCTGAACATTCATTCCCCCCCCCCCATTCAAGTTACACTTCTGAATTTCAAAAAAATGTACTCTTTTTGAAGCTTAATAGGTTTTGACTTTGTATTGGTCTCTGATCTGGCCATTTCCTTTTAATGTTGTAAAAACACTCCTTTAATGCAGTCGTTGCAATAAAAGCCAGCACATTTGTGGGGATGAGGTTTTATTCGCTGTGGTTGTGTCTTTACTTTTTCTCGGGTTTTCTCTCCCGCTTGTTGAATTGACTGTCATCTTCTCTATGGCTCTGGCTTGAGTCTTTTGATCTATGACAGTTTTCTGCTTTTTTTGTGAGATTCAAAAGAATATTTTATTCATGCAAAGTTCTTGTACACTGTTTGTGTTTAGGCAGCTTTTAACCCTCAAGTTGTCCTCAGGTCAAATTGACCCGTTTTTCTATATTCATTTTCTTTGTAATTACCCAAAATAACATGATTGATTCCACACAACGCTCTTT
>NC_045755.1:1863502-1870798 GCF_008692095.1 Etheostoma spectabile
CAAATCTCTACTTTCATTCATTTTGGGGCATCTTATTCAATTTTTTTAGCATTTGAAAAAAAAAGTAAGTGTTTTTGAAATAGTATTGAGTAAAAGTTGACACATTCTAGTCTGTGATTATCCATCAACATCCATCCCTTTAATTTTAGTCAAAATAATTCCTAATAATTTCCGCTTTTCTAACTCAAACGCTAGGTTGATTTCCTGTAAAGGAGGTTCATTGACCATAAATTCCAAAAATAACTGTAAAACGGAATTAATTAGCTAGTGTTACATAGTGTTGAAAATGTCAAAAAAGTGACAAACGTCGGAAAAAAGCGTCAGGTGTTAAATTGGACAAAATGTAAGAAAAAGAGAAAAACCTCAACAAAAGTGTTGATTTTCAATATTGACGGGAAGACAACACAAGGGTTAACATTTAGAAGTTAAGGGTTCTGTTAAACAAAGTAAAAAAAAATTGTAGAAAAACCTTCATTGTAAGGTATTGGGGAAAAAAGGATCTAAACTTGGGTATTGTACTGGTGTTAGTATCTAAAATATGTAATTTCATATATTCTCTGCTGCAAAGGAAGTGATGCCATTAACATCTGTGGCAGTAGCGTGTTTGAAATGAGTAGAAGATACTTGGTAGTTGGTATGAGCTTTTTGGTGATGAGATGTGGTGCCGGTTTGTGTTGAGGTGTAACAGTTCATTGGGGTTGATTGTGAGCAGTTGGTTGGGTTGCACGAATGTGATAGTGAACCCAGAGGGACTGGGCCCGCATCTCCAGCTTTAGTCCTTCAGTATGGCTCTCCATTCTCACTGTCGATCCCATCGTCTGCACCCTCCAGTCTTCTGCACTGCTTTGATGGTACGTTCAATCTCGAGTCCTGTCGCTCACTCCTTTTCTTCCTTTCCTGCATTAAATTGGTCCTCTCTATTCTTGTACTCTCTCCCTACACTCCTCGCCTCCTGGATGTGTTACACGTAACACCTTTCTTTCTCCTCTTCCACCTACTCCAATCTCTCCTCATTTCCCATCTTCCTTCTCTTTCATGTCACAGCTTTCATTTTACTTCTTTTCGTGCCCTTGGGTCGTGTCTGTGTTGGATCACAAGGGTAGCGTTTGACTGAGATCAATGACTGTTGAAGATATTTCATTTAAAGTGTCGGACTGAGTTAGGGGAACCTTCGCAGATGAGGATTGTAACGGCCTTGATTGAGACAGCAACGTGTTCTCCCATCAGCATAGATTAGCTCCATTGTCATTTTAGTGGGAAAGTCACGTCTGATTAATTGGACCCTAAGAAATACATGGAGGAACGCCATCTGATGCCCTAACAGATTCATAGTGAGTTTATCTTGAAACTGACTAATCAATAGCTGACTAATCAATAGTTGAATATTCTTCTGCGACATCATGCATTGTTGCAGTGAATCTGGGCTAACCCATAAAAGTCTGCTCTGTTTTGCAAACTACATGCGGATGCTCTCAAAGAGTTGACTGCAAACCATTTTGACACCAGCAAAGAAAAGAAGTCAAAAGTTGTGTGTAATCAAAGAGCAGAGAGTGTACGACACAAACAGCTGCGTCTTCTGTTTTTCAAAGAGGGTAGAGGCTAGCGTGTCTCTGCACACAGAGGGAATAGGGAATAATGAGAGACACAAAGAGAGGGTATGAGGGGCATTATTTGTCACCAGTGAGTGCTCATGGCAGAGAGCTTCATGACACTGATGGCCTGTGAAGCTGCTCTATGAGGATTATGAAGGAACTTGTCATGACAGATAGCGCCCTTCAGCCCGGAGCTGTGGATTCATTCTCAATACGATGAGAGATTGTAATGGTGTTGTGGAAAAGGTAGAGCTACGATTCTTAAAATGAAGTACTCCCCCAGGTGAGGCCACAGTGGAAGGGAATAGGTAAGGGGAAAGGAAGGTGGCTGAGTCAAATTAAACTTAAGCACAGTTTTGACTAGGGCTGCAAGATATGAGGAAATTATGTAACTGCAACTTATTCGGACTGACATTGCAATTAGAGATGTATCGGTATTGCCTCCGATACTGCCTAAAACTCTGGTATCGGGAAGTACTGGAGTTTATGCACTGATCCGATACCCAGTAATGAATAAAAATAAGGAAAATCTACGTTAAAGTAGTCTATGTTCTTTTCCGGTTATTACTGACTGTCAAACTGGATAATAAAAGAATGTTCATTGTTTGTTCATGTTTCACAAAGAGTTTAACCTTAGCCAGACTGACAACAAAGATAGAAATCATATTCCATCCATACAGGGATAGCAGTATACAGCTGTTAAAACATGATAAAATATATGACACACTGGTATCGGATCAGTACTCGGTATCGGCCAATGCGCAAGTTCAAGTATCAGAATCGGTATCAGGAAGCAAAAAATGGGATCTGCCCATCTCTAATTACGATATGATTCACGATATTGGAGGGAATGATCATTTTTGTATCATTTATTTTCATTGAAAAATTGCGATTAATTGCCATTACCCTAGATTCAACTTGTTCGGTCCCAATGCCGAGAGGATACCTGGGCTTTGTATATTGGGGATACCGAGTATCGATCTGATACCAGTGTTTAAAAAGCTATGCCACACCGTGTGGAAGTGACTGGCATCATTCTTTTACAGTACGTGCAGGGCTTGACTTGAACATTGCTTGCCAATCTTCTTGTTTGGTGATACCAACCTTTCTAACAGCTGCTCCAACAACCCACGATTCCACCAGCTCCTTATTGACACCTGCCATAGTTCCACTTTTCCTTGCCACAGCCTCCATCGGCCGGTGTCTCTTCTAACCTTTACTGGTCCAGAGAACCAACAGTGTGTTTTCTTTGCCAGCAGCATCCCACTCCAGATTCACACAATCCCACACATCGACAGTCTGCTGAAAACAGAGCTGTTGAGTGCAAACATGTTCTTTTCGACTGTTGGTCAGCTCTGAGAGAGTAGCTGAGGGGAAGGGGAGGTGGCTCGTTTTTTTAGTTTTGCAGCAAGATTCTTCTCAGGGAATCTAGGGATTTAAACTGCCAATAATACATAATATTGTCCACCACAGTACAGCAATGCTATTGTTTTAATTCAGTTGCAACCAAGAAAAGTGGGGTTGGTCCTCTGTGGCTGGCTGCCTCAGCAGTAACTTTTAGATCTAGCTTGGTTTAAAGTGTCATTGTGTCAATAAAATGCTCTTAAAAAATTCTATTCTCTGGCAAACTGTGGTTTTGATTCAAACCAGCTGAGCCCTCATCGAGTCTGATGTTAACACATTACTGCTGTTGAGAAGTGCTGACTGCAGACGTGTTACATTCCTTCTGATTGACAGGGTCTTTACTTTGATGTCCAAAATGCCAGCGACGTGACGGGAACAAGCTACAGCTGAACGTACACAAGAACAGATGAAACTCGACTTGGAAAGAGATAACAGCCTCCATCATGTGTAGTAGATTCAGTGGGCTAAATGGACCTTCCTTAGTCCTGACTCATGATGATGTGTTAATATGGATCCTTGCCGCTGTGCACCACACAAATGGTGTAAATCTGCATTTTTATGTCATTTTGCTACAAGATTGATAACCCATCAGTTTGAATGTAGCAGTCTGGCAGTAAGGCAAAGAGAAATATAGGCGCTTGGGTCTCATTTACATCTCGTTTATTCATCTCCCCACTCATTTTAAGTTGAGTTTGACATTGAATCGGGTGTGTCTTAAACACAGGATTAAGGAGACTTTGAGTTTGTATTGCACCTTTTTTTTTTTATGCTACCTCTTAGGAGCGAATCCGACATGATGGATGGCATGGCCGTTTAATGATCATGTAGTGGGAAGGCAAGTGCTGAAGCAGGCACATTACATACTAACTGCAGGGAGATGAAGATAGACCTTTGCCAGAAGCCTGCAGCATTCCCATGAAAAGCCTCCACCTCAATTAAAAGACTGATCTGTGGAGTAAAGGGATTGAATCCCTTCTACACCTAAGTAGAAAAAAAAAAAAAAACCTCCCTTGTGACTACACCTTCCTCCTTTTTTTTATTATTACGAGCATGTAGCAGAATTCAGTCTGTTCACTTCAACTCCCTTAGGGTTTGGCACTCTCAGCCTGCTCTCTTAACACATACAGTACATCCATACACCTATTCTAGGAAATGAACGGGGTAATTTACATTTTACAGGGGTCCTCCTTTGTTTCTGCAAGCTTACCCTTTCTTTTGTACATGAGGCACTGTGCTGTCTTCTCTTGGCTAAACTACTCCACATTATAGGCTCTCATCATGTCATCTGGGAGCTTCAGTCACAATTAGAATTACATCTTCATTTGGATCTTTGATATGGTTTGATAAGGGCCCATGAACACATCATGTTACCTATTTGCCTCCTCCTGCTGTCTATCTTTCTCAGTATGTGAAGGTAGCAAAGCCTTAAGACTTGGCGAAGCTCTAATCTGCTCTCAGCATGTTTGTCCATTGCACAATGCAACATGTCATTATTTCAATCAGGAGAGACGTGTTTGCATATATACAAGTAAGGTTTATTGTACAGTTGTACAGCTCAAAATGTACAAAGTCTTTGGCGATTAGACTCCATCGCTTTATGAATATTTCGTATATCTATATAGGGGTAGGGAACCATCCGACCCCCAGATGGAATCTAGACACCAGTGGTGGCGACGAAGGCGCCCGAAGGAGGCTCCGGACCGGTCAGCTGGAGTAGAGGACTGGAGGTGGAAGGGGGGGTGGAGGGTTGCACTCTTTGCCTGCAACAACTGCTGAATAGCACAGAGAGAAACAGAGTTTTTAAAGTAGGGTTGTGACTCTGTGATTGGCCCTTGCCATTTGTGTAACGATTCTGATTGGCTAAGCAGGAAGGTGAACGCCTCCACCAGCTGATTCCATGTAGGAAGAGATCATTGATCAAATTAGGTCTTCCTGAAAGAATTTACGCTGGGCTATATTTAAATCAGGAGAGACTAGTTGCATGTATACGACAATTATATACAGCAAAAAAAAAAGTTAAACTTTTATTAGTATAACAGCTGAATTGATTTACTGACTAAAAGTTAGGTCTTTCTGAAATAATTTACGCTGAGCTACATGAGAGTATTAAATCCTCTCTGTGCCACTAAAGGGTTCTCAGAGCTCCGGCTTTGGGATTGAGTGTGGTATTGTTTGTACGTGCAAGTTTGTATATGAAATTAGTGTGTGTGTGTGTGTGTGTGTGTGTGTGTGTGTGTGTGTGTGTGTGTGTGTGTGTGTGTGTGTGTGTGTGTGTGTGTCTTGGGGAAGATGTGGCCGCAGCCCTGGCCAGGGAATGTTGCTGACATGAAGGGAAGTCAACCGCTTTCTCTCCTCGTACAACAATCGCCATGGCTTCAATCCTACCATCAAAGCGGTGGTGGGTTAGCGCTTGGGGTTAGCCGCGGGTAAACTGAAGTAGACTTGCTTGAACCATGAGCTTTCCAGGGGTTATGTGAGTTCACTTAAGTTCGCAACACCACATGTTAATGTGTCAATGTACATTTGAAAAGGTGAGCTGTGTTGTAGGTGCCAGAGGATGCAAGCCTCTCCTTTTGTGTTCAGAATTGAACAGCTTGAGGCTACATGGAAAATCACTGATCCCACTGCATGTTATACACAAACACACACAAACACACACACAGTCTGTAAAACTGTATACTGTTCAATGGAAGTAAAGAAGGCTACATTTGTTTCAGTAAATGGAGGTAGATGGAATGTAGACTGTCACCCATGGGACAAGGATTGATGGGAAAACGGCCTTATTTCTAGTGGGACACTCTATAATAGGCTGTGTTATGCATAATCAGTGACAATAGACCCAATGAGCATGTTTTAGAGCGTCAAAAGGCAAGATGAGTTTTGTTTGTGGCTTGTGCAGTTTTACAGTGGATGGGCACCCCCTCACCTGAAAATAAGAATTATACCTAAAGTATAAGATTATGCTTACTAAGCGTCAGGAACAACAAGCAATCACACAGCAAAGGCCACAATTTTGATTTGTGAGATTGTTCACAGTGAAACGCAAGTTAGATCCTGGGACAATGTGTGTCATTTGAAACAAAGTTGCGTTACGGGTTTAGTCACGAGAAGGATCTAAGTTGGCTCAGTCCAATTCGATTGGCTTGCTCAAGAATGGGCGTGGCTTAAGCAAATAGAGCGATGAGCACGGAGGAGTGTTGGCCTCCACTCTCACCCTCACTGTCAGACTTGGAGATGGGGGCAGAGGGAGAAATAAACAAAGTAGACCTCAACCATATTGTTTGGAAATTTAAGCAACGTATCTGACATCCATACAAACCTTGCATCCATGAAGTCACTAATAGCTGCTGCAACTCAGGTTTTTAAGTGGGGCTTTATATAATGCGTGGCTTACTGGGCCCATTGACTGTAAAACAATGATTGCAGAAGCAGTGACGTCCCCCCTTGGTTTGTGAACTACTATTTTTAGGCGACCAAAATGCTGCAGTTAAATTTAAAGTGTAAGACCAAACTACAAACAGCGACCCAAAACAAGTTCACTGTTGTTTTTTAAATGTACACAGGGCCGTGGTTAGTATTGCTAATCCTCTGTCCTGATTTAGAGGTTGGCGTGATGCCATGCCCTAAAGCATCCCTATTTTAAAACAAATGGGACCATAATTTACAAAATGAACAGCAGGCTATATTGTAGACTGGCCCAAATCACATTTGATTGGATAAATTAATGCATTCGCCTCTGAGTTCAAGATGAGTTATTCAACGTTTTACAGGAGGAAAAAAGGGAAACTCTTTTTCAATATATTTGCTGATATTAAGATGAGTCCGATTCAGTTCAGCAGCTGATTAACTGATCGATCACATATGTGCACTTTGAATTCAGAGCAACTCGTTGCGATGTTTAATTAACCCTTGTGTTATCTTCCGGTCAAAATTGAGAATCAACACTTTTGTTGACACTTTTTATCAATGTTTTAACTTTTTCTTACACTTTGGTCCCTTCTTTTTAAGTGTTCAACACTACATAACACTAACTTATTAACTTCAGTTTTACAGTTATTGTTGGAATTTATGGTCAAACCTCATTTATAGGAAATTATTCCTAATGTTTGAGTTAGAAAAGAAGAAATTAGGAATCATTAAGAAATTAAAGGAATGTATGTTGATGGATAATCACAGACTGGAATATGTCAACATTTACTCAATACTATTTGGAAACCGCTTCAATTTGTTTTTCAAATGCTCTAAAATTGAATAAGACGCCCCAACAGTGATAAAAGTAGAGATTTGTACTTGCCAAAGA
>NC_045755.1:1870808-1893029 GCF_008692095.1 Etheostoma spectabile
GAATCAATCATGTTATTTTGGGGAATTATAAAGAGCATTGATATAGGAAAACGGGTCAGTTTGACCCGAGGACAATATGAGGGTTAAAAGGTATTGGTGTGAAGCTGAACTAATTTGTGTTGAAAAACAACTACAAAGTCAAGGAATTTGGCTACATCAATGCGAAAACGAAAACGACAGATTCAGAGAGATGAAACTGATCCAGGAAGTAAGGTAATACCGACTCAGGATGAAAAATCCCTCCTCTTTTTGGACTGACTAGATGTTCTCTACAATGTTGCTATAGCGAAATCATCAAAACAATAGCTTGATTTACAGAGAGCAACATATTTACAGGGATGTGCTTTGGTGACATTGGTTTTGGAACAAAAGCTCTGTATAACCGTCCGCTTGGGTTATGTGACTGTATTTGCTCAAAAGATGTGAAAATGGCACAAATACAGCATAGCTGAGGCCCAAGGGCCACAACTCATGCATACAGAGTGCACTGTTAATTTGTTTATCATTTTCCTCTCATTTCAGTGGTGGTGTTGCTGCTTACGTCCTCTGGGTCTAGATGACACTGCAAACCCTTTAATCACCAACTGATGCACACATACATTTGCGCACATATCACACAGCAAAGCGTCTCGTTCAATTACCAATTCAGCATCAATTATTTTCCCAGACTCTGTGCTTGCCAGAAGATACTGATTGCAATAGGCTCCTCTGCTTTGTTAGTGATTGGATTGGCGGGATGTGCATACAGGACGGGCAGCCAGTTACTGGCTGCCTGATGGGGTTTGAGGTCATGTTGCCATGCATTTCCTGTCATGGCCTTAAAGACCGGTGCTCATTGATCTGTTTTTATTAATAACTTAAAAAGTGAATGCAAGTACATTCTATTTGATTGATTGCGATATGTATGTTAGATATAGTATAGGCTTATACTGGTTTCCATATAAAAAAAGTAGGTTCTGTTGTGTTTAATTACAGACACTGATTGGTAGAGAGTGCACTCAAGGTGAAATACAGAGTTTTTGCCTTTAAAAAATCAAATCTCCACCACTGATGTAGGAAAGGAAAGATAGGGACAGAGCATAAGAAAATGGAGACCTTTTGATGCTGCTGCAGTGTTTATTGATGTATATGTGCATGCTGAAAATATGGCTACTAATTTTAATATTTTTAACTTTAATTCAGCGGGTTTTAATTTCCAACTTGTTATGCATTTTGTCTGCTGTTTCCTTAATGCATTATATCCCTGTTTTATCTTAATTATATCTATCTCCAATTATTGTGAAGCACTTTGTGCTAAATTTCTCGTCTGAAAGGTGCTATTTGCACATAAAGTTTAATATGAATTATTATTGGCTGTCCAGGACAGTAGTGACCAGAAGCACCTAGTTAACAACACACACACACACACACACACATATATATGTATGTATAGTTATAAAACTGAACTTAGTTTGCTTTAACAGATATCTGCTTAACCACATTTATATATTAAACAATGAACCATGAAACACAGTCCTTAGATGCGTCGGATATTGTCCCATGACATTTGTGCTGATGAAAATGGCACGTGTGAATGTGTACAACTCCTTGAGTGCATCACCCCATTCGGACACTGACTTACTGCGTGAGTTGGCAGAGCTAGCTAATTGTCATATAATAATGTGACAAAGAGTGGGATGCCTTAAAAAAAATTGAATCCTTCTAGTATTTTAGCCATGTAGCTAGTGCGGAGTTTTAAAGTATATAAAGTCAACAATATGTTTATCTGAACACCCTGTTTTTACTGCAAAATTGTTCTGAAAAATAATAGATTTTCATTCCAAATGGAATTAGAATAGCGAATGCCAGCTTAGAAATCAGACCAACTGTAGTGATCAATCACAGAGAAGTGAAGTGTAATGTCACAATGGTCGGTTTGTTGCTGTGGGAAGATGTTGCAAATGCACGACCAGTAAGCTGTGGTGTCCGAAATGTCGACTTAGTGGCTATTACAGAACATTTCTTCAAAACAAGGTTAACCGCAGCTGTGCCAGCAAACATTTGAAGTTTTTAGTTATTAATTGGAGGAAAAGTTTGTGTTGTATGCATGCTTTCAGTTTTGTGACCACACAGACTTAATAACCCCAAAACTTCAGCATGAAATTCTAGCCTCAGAAGTGAATGCCTTACTCCAGCTATTTAGTTTGAAAGGCAATAGAAGCACTAACCTCACATACGTTGGCCGCCATACGTTAATCTTCTTCCTTTTCAAAACCTTTGGATTGACTCCTGTATTATTGCATAATTGGTTCTAACAATGGATAATAAAGCATCTAGGAGCTGTTTGGTTTGTTAAAAACACCATGGTTTGCCAGTGAACCCCCATATAAGACCGCACGTTAACTGAAGACAGACAGAAAAGAGCAAGGGAGAAGGTGGGGGCGGGGCGGGATGTAGAGGAAGCCTCTGTCAAATGGGCGCATGCCAACCCTTAAAAGAAATTGGTCAGGGAGTTAATAAACAATGGAACAGAACAGTGATAAAATCCTTCCTCCCTCACTTATCTTGTCTCTCTGTCTTTCCTCCTGCCGTATTAGTCAGGACACTGACCTGGTTGGGTGTACTTGATGTGCTGACCAGGTTAAATATATCCGGTTAAAATTTGCTTCTTCATCCGCTGCTGATAGGATGGAAAGAAAAGCAAGACTTGTTCAGCACCTTAAGGGGCATCAGCCAATAAAACATGGAAAGAAATGACAAACATTGAATTGTGGGTATCAGCAGCCTCAATCTTAGAATCTCATCATGTTGATATGACATTTGAAATGCCCAGATTGGCTCGGAGACCCATTCTATGGATTGGCTTGGGACATCCCAAGTTAAAACGCTGTTAAAAGTTACATGCCGGACTAATTCTTGGCGGGAAGAAGTAACTTCCTGTTTTGCCCTGCTTTTAGTCTTTATGCTAAGACAAGCTGGCTGTAGCTAACCAAAAAGATGTGAGTGTGTTACCGATCTTCTCATCTCATTCTCAGCAAGACGGGGAATAAAACCATCTCCTCAAACTTTTCTTTAATTTGTGTCTCTGCTTCACAGGGAACCTGGCTATGATTTACATTTGACGTTTTCTACATTTGCATCCGTTTAATTTAAATTTGGTAATTCATGCCTAAAGCATGTGTTCCCTGCTGTTGTCATTCTTTCAGATATCTGCTGAATTTTTGACATGGATTGTCTTGAGGTTTAATTAAAATGTGTGCTTTTACTGCTTTTACTATAATTACACTATGAGTCTAAAAGCCAAACTGAACTAATATTATCTACCGACTCCTGTTCTCAACATTTTGACTCTGTGTTTCGTCCTCTCTGTTTTTTCAGTGCATGGCCAAACACACTTGCACGGTTGGTTGAAGTTATTGAATGCAAAGATCTATCCATCGCCACGGCAAGCACTGGTTAGACACGGTGGCTGGAACCTACCATTAGACATTTCAGTGATGACATGTTATGCACGCAACTCGGAGGAGTGCGACTGACAATCAGGTGACTACTGAATCGTCTCAAGCTATGAGTCATGCAGACGGTGTAAACATTAAAATGTAAATGTAACATGGAGAGCTGTTCTTGCTGCTGGTTGCTGATGTCATGTAGCTGCTCTTGCCCCCGCAGGCCTCTGTGGTTCTGTCTTTAGTGGTTCTTGTAAATCACTCACATGCCTTAGTTCTGTCTTTTTATGCTGTTGAGGACGGGTGGTTGAATGAGATGCTTTCCATTAGTGTATTCTGTCACCACACAGCAATTTCTGATGCCAGGCAGATTTTTTTCCCCCTTTGCTGAAACACACGCAAGGATGAACCAGTTAGAACTGAGCAAAGGGCAACAAAGATATAAGAAAGTGCACCATTTTGTATTTCTTCTGCATGTCTTTAAAGTGGACATGTTTTTTATGTATTCCCTGTCATATCTACAAAAACAATGATGATGATAATGTATACTTTAATAATCCCGCAAGGGGAAATTACAATGTTTTCACTCATTTGTTATTACACACAGGCCTGAACTACGCACTACATACACATGCACTAAATGGAGAGATGTCAGAGTGGGGGGGGGGCTGCCCTTGAAAAGGCACCCCGAGCAGTTGGGGGTCTGGTGCCTTGCAGTATGGAAGTGCCCAAGAGGTGAACTGGAACCTCTCCAGCAACCAGTCCACCTTCATACTTTGGTCCGTACGTGGATTTGAACCAGAAACCCTCTGGTTCCCAACCCAACTCTCTACTGACAGAGGTGTATGTAGAGATTACCTGGAAATGCTTCTGGTAGTTTCTATGTCACAACCATCAGTGGTGCACAATGCAAAACTACCTGTTTCTATTTTATTCCATGGTAATATTAGAATAACAGAGGTGTAGATACTACCTGGAAATGCTTCTGGTAGTTTTCAGGTAATCTCTTCACCTTTTGTTATTCTAAAATTATCATGAAATGTGTCTTGTCAGTGTTTCAGTTTGACTTTTAAAAAGTGTTAGATTATTAAAAGGTATTTTTTTAGAAGCAGGCTGGCTGCTAGTTAGCAAACGCTAGCGTCCGCACTCAACTAAGGCAGTGCATCTATGCCGGTGACAATGGTGTCATGATTCAGATCAACTCCCAAGACAAGACGATGCTCACCCGACTGGTCAATAGGAATGTGGCCCCGCCCATGACATTATTTTCACAGCGAGAGAAAAATCCTGAGACGTGTGCAAGAAATTGCATCAAGAGTAAAGACTTAGGTTTTTTTTTTGAGAATTCTTTTCACACTGATAGCCATCCATCCATCCATCTTCATTCGCTTATCCGGTATCGGGTCGCGGGGGCAGCAACTCCAGTAGGGGACCCCAAACTATATTCCCCTCTCCTTCCCGAGCACAATCACCAGCTCCGACTGGGGACTAGGTGTTCCCCAGGCCAGTTGGAGATATATCTCTCCACCTAGTCCTGGGTCTTCCCCGAGGCCTCCTCCCAGTTGGACGTGCCTGGAACACTCCCTAGGTAAGGGAAGAGGGGGAAGGAAGAAGAGGAGTTAAAAGGAGGGAACAAAGGGAGAGAGAGATGGAGAAAAAAAGAAGTGAATGAACGTGAAAATCAGGAAAGAGTGAGGAGAGAGGGAGAAAGAGGGCCCGCATCACCAGAAAGGGACGGGCACACGACCACCCTTACCTTACCAGATACCCGAGCCACCTCAACTGGCTCCTTTCGACGCAAAGGAGTAGCGGCTCTACTCCGAGCTCCTCTCGGATGACTGAGCTTCTCCCCCTATCTCTAAGGGAGACGCCGCCACCCTCCTGAGGAACCCATTCGGCCGCTTGTACCCTGGATCTCGTTCTTTCGGTCTGACCCAGCCTTCATGACCATAGGTAGGTAGGAACGAAATTGCCCGGTAGATCGAGAGCTTTGCCTTCTGGCAGCTCCTTTTCGTCACAACGGTGCGATAAATGGAATGTAATACCGCACCAGCTGCTCCGATTCTCCGACCAACTCACGCTCCATTGTCCCCTCATCGCAACCAGACCCCAAGGTACTTAAACTCCTTCACTTGGGGTAAGGACTCACTCCCTACCTGAAGAAAGCACTCCATCAGTTTCCTACTGAGAACCATGGCCTCAGATTTAGAGGTGCTGATCCTCATCCCAGCCACTTCACACTCGGCTGCGAACCAATCCAGTGAGTGCTGAAGGTCACAGACCGATGACGCCATCAGGACCACATCATCTACAAAAAGCACCAATGAGATCCCGAGTCCACCGAACTGCAACCCTTCCCCACCCCGGGCCACATTACTCCTTAAACATTTCCGGTTATGTAGTATTTGGTATAAAAGCCTTTATTTACTTTTATTTTTGACAGTACAACGTCCTGCTGTATACTCCACTGCAGTCAGTCTCCAGCTGCAACGGAGTGCAACAACAGCAGAGTCTGCGGAGCGGAGATTCCAGGAGACTGGAGGACTCTGATATGCAGAAACCCGCTGACCAATCAGAGCCGACTGGTCTCTTTTGGGAGGGGAGCTTAAAGTTTTTTTTTAACATTAAACATGTCATAATACAAATTCAAAATACAAGTATGAACCTGAAAATGCTATATAACAGTTCCCCTTTAACATACATAATGTTCATATATTTCATTGTTTCAGAAGGAAGGAAACAAGCGGCCATTACTGTGTTGGCATCTCTCTTGTAAACCCATGCAACAACACTGCAGTGTATAAAAGGAATTCACTTCAGTAACACTTTTGCTAAGGAACTGGTACAGGCCGTTCTATAGAAGCTGTTACAATTTTAAAATGTCATTGCATGCCAATGAATTAAAGGTTCTAAAAACTTAACATAATCAAGCCCAGTTGTAACAGACAGCTATGTCTTTTCTTGGCTTTGGTGCTGTCACTTACTCCACCAATGGAAAAAACAACAAGCCTTTGATCCATAAAATCAATATGGTCTGCTTGCTCTCTGAGCGGCATGCCGAAAAAGGACCGACTACGGACTGTTAAAGCCTGAGTGACTTGCCTACACTGGGCCAATTGCAAGCTATCACCCTGCTTTGTATTTGTTTCTTGACCAACATCCCACTTTTACAGTATAAATGCTTCAGATTTTTATTAAAATGGTAAATTTCCTCTAATTACAATGCAAGTAGTCACGGATTGAAAGTTTGATTAAGAATTTCTGATGGTTTTAGTTCATGACACTGCACTTGCATCCAAGATACAATGGACTGAAGAGAATTAGACCGAACCATGGTTGTTTGATATCAAATGTAAATGTGCTGTATCTATATAGCGCTTTTCTAGTCTTAACAACTACTCAAAGCGCTTTTACATCATACAGGATACATTCACCATTCACACACATTCATACACTGTGGCCGAGGCTTCCGTACAAGGTGCCACCTGTTCATCAGATATACACTCATACACATTCATACACCAATGCGCAGCACCAGGGGCAACTCGAGGTTCAGTGTCTTGCCCAAGGACACTTTGACGTGGGACTGCAGAGCCAGGGATCGAACCACCAACCTTCCGATGGGCAGGCAACCGCTCTCCCACTGAGCCACAGCCGCCTTATATCAAATGTCCCTCTCAGTCAGTCGGAGCGCGTCGGTATCATTGACTGAACCGCTATTAAATTCAAGGGACGGAAGGCTTATGTTTGAGTTAATTTCCTTTTTTAGATGCCCACAAAGCAATAGCCTCAGAAACCAGTACGTAATCTTCACCTCCAGCCTGGGGATATACAGTAATGGGTTGTACCATCTTTGGAAAGTACTTGTTTGTGTTCCAGAATCTTTGTGGAAGAACCCTTCAAAATGGAGGGTTGCTAATTATCGTGGAAAAGTGCATCTGCAGTAACCGTGTAATTGCAGTGTTTATGTAGTTTACCAATGCCAGGCTTGGCCACAGGTGTAGAATATCTGACCCAACATTTGCCTCATCTTCATGAATCATCATTATGTGGATTTGTGGTGCACTGTCTCATCTATAATGTTCCACTGTTTAGATCCAATGCCTGCTATTCCACTTTTACCTTCAGCTCTCCTTGATTCCCATAGTACTTATTTTTCACTCTTATACTTGTATCTAGTCTTCCACCAAGCTGGATAATATATTCATTAGTATTGATTTTAAGGCTGCACGATACAAGTAAAATATGTGATAGTGTTAAATGTTGCGATAACGATATTACTTGCCATAAATGAACAGATATAAAAGTGTACTCAGTTCTGCATTTCTGCTGCTTTCATATTCTGCTAAATACAAAAAATCATTTGAATTTCAAACAAATGGAAGGAAATAATTTTCCAACAATCTATTGAACAAATTGAACATTGAATTGAATATAAAAGGCACCACTAAAAAAAAGAATAACAGTTACATTTTAAAGTGCCGTTTTCAGCTGATATATTCTTTTCAACTTACACAAAAAAATCTCTAAATGTCTGTTGCAATATGTTGCAGCTTTTTGCAACGTGTTTATTGCACAAGTTGGTATTGCAATGGTGATTTAAAAAAAAAATACATATATATATTGTGTAGCCCTTATTGATTTTGTATGTGCACCCAGGAGCTCAAGTTATTTTGGAAAAAAGTGGAAGGATTGTGCAGTGGGTAAAGCTTGCAGGTCAAGCTACTGTTCCTAAACACGTTGCAATGATTTTGATCAGAGACCCTGCAGTGCACGTCGGGGAAAATCCTTATTGAACACGATGGAAGAACACCAGGGTACTGGCACGTCTTTGATACATAATGTATAGAGTCAGAGCATCTGCCACTCAGGTTAGCATTAGCCCTCTTGTCCTCCTTTCATGTACTCTTACTTTTTTCATTAATGGCATTTAATAGATGCTCTTGCCTGGAGAGAGAGGGAGCTGGTGGGGGTTCAGTTAATTAATAGGGTTGCTCGTGGATACAGGTTGTTGCAGTTATCAGATCTGTGACCTTTTGGTTGTGAGATGGTACGTATAGATATCCTGAGAGGTGACGGTAGTCAGTTTATGAAGGCGTTTTGGATGTCTTCTTTAGTTACTGTTATTTCTGTAAGTCAGTTTACAACAATGTGTTGTAACCCCCCTCCCCTCATTTTTTGGTGCATTATTTTTATGAATCTAGCTATTCCATTCTTGATCCTGCCTAAAAAGAACTGTGTCTCTAATAAATGCAAAATAAATTTAATGTGCATGACACCAAGTCTGTCTGAATTGCTGTGACCTGCTGAAGTCCATGTGGGTTGCGATTAAGATGTCTGGGACCAGGCTAATTAACCAAAACTGCAGCAAACCTAACTTTTTCAAAATGTCCCTCTTGTTTTTGTAGTTGAACTGAAGAAGTAAAGATCAACTGTTGCAGGGCCTTAAAGTGAGACTTTCACATCTCTTATTTGCAACACCACTTTATCGCAGAAAATCACACTATGCCTAATTCCCCACTGCTTTGTCATAAATGCTCATTTTGAGCTCAATCTTAGCCTTTACCAGTATATTCTATGCTACCACATTTAGTTGCTTTGTAGAAACTGAGAGGAAAGTTTTGCTGCCCCTCTGCAGTGACATCCATCTTCACTTTTTCACTTGGTCAATGTTGAAAGCAGCAGACTCAGAACTTTTATTTGTTGACCCCACCCGCCCACACCATTTGAACATCTCTGCTTATTAGCCCCGGCCCTCGTCTGGCAAAGACACCCAACAAGGCAATTTGTCCTGACCCCAGCTCTGCGACCATATTTGCCCAGCCACAGTGTGTGTTGGCATGCTTGGCTGAGCACCATATGTGACAGGATATTTGTAATGGTGGCCGCAAAGCACTCATCAGCCATCTCTGGACACTATTCATAAGGCAACCCTGTTATTTGGATGTGCGAAGGGAATTGTTGGCATCAAGGGGTGGAGGGATGAAGGCAACTTGTCCGGTTTCTGTCCCCTCATCCCACTGTTTTTTTTCCACAATGAAAAATGTGGACAGCCGCCATCTCCTCTGAACAACCGGTCCAACCTAAGGCCTAGGGATCGGAGTGGTCCAAAGTGGCAGCTTTGCTCTTGATTTTCACATCCAAGTCCACGCCTCTCTTGAGGCATCACTGCAGTGCCAATGTCGGATTCAAACAGGTACTGTTCCACCAACACAGTTTGAGAGCTTTATTTTTAATGTTAGTATACCTCAGAGAGCTTGGGCTGTATTGGCTGCACGTTGTTTGCTGCTTAAAAGTGGCCCCATTATGCATTAGAACTGACTGATTCAATGTGTGCTCTCTCTCCCTGAAGTGCGTCAAAGCTGTAGAAAACGTCATAAAGCTTCCACAACTAATGTGCACTGATTTTCCAATGAAACCCGAGTAATGATGACATTATCACCTGTCAGTCACAGGGACGCTGTGGCTCATACTTTAGTTTTCACAGTTCTGGGTATTGTGGAATGGTTGAACTTTTCAATTTTTTACGGTCCTGGAAACATCTGCCACATCAAGAGTATATTTTTAACGTCAATGAGTGAGCTATTATTACAAAAGTTGGCCAACAAGGTATTACAAACACAAAGGTAACTTTTCTAAATTGTGAAACCCAGAAACGACAAAACATGTCATGTACTGAATTTTTCTAAATTAGCCCATGTGGGAAGCTTACTTGCACTTCACTTTACACTGAACTCAAATAAAATCAAGGATTGAAAATAGGCTACACAGTTAGCAATGTTTGCCTAACACCTGTACATCTGTTACTTTATTTTTTTATTCTTCTCTGCTTCTCTTCACATTCGTCAGATTAATTGACCATATAATCAACAATATACTAAAACTAGAGGGAGGCAGGCTCCTCTCTTTACCCTGTCTCACTTAGTTATGCTGTAATAGTTTTAGACATCCTTTGACACACCGAGTTCCTCTCTCTTTTATCTGTCCCTTATCTTTACATTAGTGTGCATCCATGTCCCAGAAATGCTTGTTACTAACCTAGCTCTGGGGAGTCATTTGCCTGAGTCCTTATGTTCTTTTTCCCCAAGCATGTTGCCTTGGATCAGGGAGGCTCCAAAATCCTGGTTGCAGCTGTCGCTGTGGTCCTGCTACACACCCTGCAATGCCCTGTTACATCCTATTACGCTCTGCTGTGCTTTGTAATGCCGCACAGTGCCCTGCTATTCCATGAACTACTACAAGCTACTATTTTTAAGTCACTGTTCCATCGTCCATCTTTTACTGTGACTGGTATTACCACTTTTTGTTTCAACCCCAACCGGCCGTCAGACATAGCCTACCAAGAGCTCGGGTCTGTCCCAGGTTTCTTTCTTAAAGGGAGTTTTTCCTCGCCACTGTCGCACTGTTGCTTGCTCTGGAGGGAACTGCTAGAACTGTCCGTGTAAATTCTGGAGTGTGGTCTAGACCTACTCCATCTGTAAAGTGTTTCGAGATAACTCTTGTTATGAATTGATACTATAAATAAAATTGATCTTCAGTGTGCAACTTGCTGTCAAAGGTGTAGGCTACTTGAACAGTTTTGCACTTGAAGGCTTAATTAGTATTACTCGGCCTGTGGAAACACTTGTGTAATGTCTTTGGCTCTGGATAACTTTCCTAAAGTCAGAAAACATAACCCTGGTGATGCCTGTGTTGTTTGAGCTTGGTCTTGGGACACTGGAGGTTCATGGCAGAAAGCATGGGTTAAGGCCCTACAACCATTTTTAACATGCAAGTGACCTCACTATAACCCAAATATTCCAATAACCCAGTTTGTCCTAAAAAAAAATGATGTTCATATCTTGACTGTAGACAACTGGGTTGATGTTTTACAAGCTTTTTTATAAAATAAATCCAGACGGAAATTAAACTGTAAAAATGGCCTCAGGGCCCCCAGGGTTAAAACATGAAGGCATGGATTTTGAGTCTACTCCAGTTTCAAACAACTTTAACAACTAGTTGTTTAAAACAGTGGAGCATTGAGCAGCTAAAGAGCCAGATGTTACATTAAGGAGATGGTGGAGAGCAAAACGGAGCTAAAAGGAGAGTGAATATTGGACATTCGCCAGGTGACCAGAAACGCGACTACAGATTAAAGATAAATTAAATTTTTTTTAAAAAGTAAATCTTCTACTGTTGCCATTGCAAATCAACATCCAAATCAGTATTCAAATGCTTCATTGTTGTTATTTTCAAGTACATACACTATAAACCCAGATTTCTCGTGAAATTTGACAGCTACTGTTTATTGGAAAATAGCGTTGTGGACACTGAATTTGATGAATTTGCTGTTTATCAGACCAGATGAGACAAGAAGCTAACATTAGCGAACGCTGCGGTCCCTCTGCCCCCCCCCCCCCACCTCCGCTGCAGGAGACGCTGTATTCCTCTGACATGCTGTATTAACGTTAGCTACTGTTTTAAAACCAGGTTGTCTGTGGTGCATACTGCTCAAAACCAACATGAAAAACGTAGCTAGTAATGTGCGGCGCTGCTGTGTGTTCAGTACTGAAACAGAGATTGAAACACAGAGAAACAGAACATGTCACTTTGGTCACAGTTTGCTCTCTTGTCTGCTTGCTTTTTGTAGTTAGTAAGTTCCAAAAAGGATTTGACTCTGCTAGGTCCTGAGACAAGTGCTCAGATTAAAAGGGAAACTTTGTGGGTCTCTCGCCCACCTGCAAAAGTCTAACGGATGATGCGGGTTGGTGTTGTTTAGCGTCATTATGTACCCCCAACCCGTCAAACTTTGAATATATATTGAAATTTTTCTCACTGAAGCTTTGAAACCCCAAAAATTGTATTCGGAACAGCCTTAATAGCAGTTTTTCTCAATGTCGGTTGGATGTGTAAATAGGCTAATGTATGCCAATGCAACTTTTAGGTGAGAATCCTTGACATGTTTAGTTTGTTGCGATGCCTTCAAGTCTAAAAAGTCAAAAAAGTGTTCTTTCTTTTGTGTGAGTTCTAAATAATCGGTATAAGATCATCTTTTCTAGTGGAAGAGAGACACATTTGATCAATAGCAATGGTGTATGTATTTGAGAGAGAGAGAGAGCAAGAGCGAGCGAGCTCGGTACTCCATAGCCCTAAGGTAAGCTTTTTGTGGAGGTTGCTATGAAACACAGTGATGTAATCGCTACCCGTGAGTAATTTGCAATGAGAATGACTTCATCTCTATCTTTTTGGACTAGGTTGTGAGAGTTGGCTGGTAACTTTTGACGGCAAAGAGAGAAAAACGCTATTTGAGTGTCTGTTGGCTGATTTACCAGACTGGGAATTTTATTTGTGACTCTTTCCTCAACAAAGCATGAATTGCCCCAGCCAATGAGAGAGAGGTTATGTTTCAGTATATTTCTACACATTTAGATTGGAGGTTCATGAAAGGTTAAAAAAGTCACTTTTGAATAGAAAATGGATATTCTGTGCTTTACTTGAGCTAGACAGAGGTATAAATACAGTGTTGATGTTTTAAATTTGCTCCAGACTGAAATAAACACAACTGCTATGCAAAGGAAGTGATCTTGTGATGGGATGACCTCATGGTTTGGGAGAGCATTCCACTACCAGAGAAACACATGCTTGGTACTGCTTTGTTTTAAAGACTCCTGGACTAACAAACCTTAATGGACCAGTTTGACATTTTGGGCTATATACTAATTTGCATTATTGCAGAGTTGGATGAGAAGATTGATACCATTCTTATTATAGATCATAGGTTGGATGCAAAGGGACAAAGCTACATTGGCTCTGTCAAAAGGTAAAAAAGGGTCCTGCATCCACCGGTTGCCTGGCAACCTAACAACGATGCCAAAACTCAACATTATGCTTTTTACACTTTGATTTGTGGATGGATTAATCAAAGGATATAACATGATACTTGGAGAGTCCTTATTTTAAGGTATGCTAACCATCCATTGGCTGTAGTTTTTCTATTTAGCATCCAAATATGTGGTATTGATCTTCTCATCAAATTAAAAAAAGAAATATGCGTATTTCCCTTTTGCTTTAAAGCTATACTCCTTAAGTTTATTCTAAAATCAAATTCCATTTTTGATTCTACTCGACGTTGGCATTTTTTCAGTGATAGCCAGTCTATGTATTTACAATCTGTAGTTACCTCTGTATAAAGTACTTTTTATTGTTACTGACGGAGTCTGACAATCCTGTTCTGGACTCAAATTGGCTACCTAGTCACAAGAAATCACAGGAAACTGGGAAACAGGCGGCAGCTGATTGGAAACAGGAAATTACTAATTGTAATTGTACACATGAATAGTCAGCAACAAGCACACCACATGCTTAGTCTCCTTGGTGGTGCAGGGAATTAAATCCCCCAAATAACCAATATGAAAAATAAATAAAATAAAAAAATGCTGCACACACTTTTCAACCCTGCATTTGTTTTTTTGTCGATGTCTCGATCCAGAGACCTTTTTTAAGACGTCTGACAGTAAAATGACATAGTGTCCGTAGATAGACCAGTCAGTCTTCTACCAGGATAGAAATCTTAAGGATTTGTTTCTTTTGCGAAAGGGAGCTTTGACACAAGCACAGTGTACTGATACACAGGCTGTATAATCATTGCATATAGCGATTGTGTTCATTTTGAAGCAAAATAAAAACATCAGCAGGGCATTTATGCCTCTGTCTAGCTCAAGTAAAAGTACACAGTTTAACAGTAAACTTTAAATAACAGTTTTTTGTTTCTTTTAGGAAAGTGCCCTTCCCCCATTAATTATCATTAAATGATAATGGCCGTGGCTAAATTTAATTTTGAGTTGTACAATTGTGGAATAACCACATGGAAGTGTTGTGTGGTGAACTTCCCATCATTAAGATTAATTATTGCGATTTAATAACTGCTAAATTGTACATTTTACGGGAGTATTATTAGGATGATCATGCTAATCGTTCAGCCTTAGTGCTTCTTCCTGGTGCTATAAAATGCTTGGATGAGTGCAGTGCAGCCTGGTGTTATCAAGGTCTGCACACTGTGGCGCGTCAGCGTACATTATGACATCACAGCATCAGAGCCTGTTACGCTGTCATGCTCCAGACATGACATGGGATTACGAGCAATGTTATTCACTTAGCAATGATATTGTGTGCCAGGGCTCCAGCAACAAGCATTAATACCCTGTAATTGCATTAAGTGGAATCTATATCACAAAAAAAGAAAAGGGGTTTATTTTGCAATGGTACATTTCTTTTGCAATATTTTACCCTTTTATAGCCATTTTCAGGGTTTTTTTCAGACTTTATTTGATTCATATTTGCAGTCGCAATCTCCTAATTTCTTTTTATGGATCCCCATGGGAAATTCATTTTAACTTGGGATCTGTTGGAGCCATGTTAAGTGAATTACATGTCACTATGTAAGATGAAAAATGACACATTTCTTCTACAACCTTTTTGTAAAAAGTGAGATTTCCATACCTTTTTTGATTGTAAAGCAGGTTATGGTGCTATATCAATACTGTGAAATGCTCAATCCACAGAGAAATGCACACAGCCTGTATGCAGAAACTGTCCCTTTAACAGTGCCGTGATGTCACAACTAAACTACCTATACAGTATGTAGAATGTGCAGTTACAGTCATTCCCCAGCTGCAACGACTCTGTATAGACTCCAAAAAATGACAAATACTGAAGGTCCATAAATGTTGACTAATCACAGCAGACTTGGCTTTTTCGGGGGGCTTAAAGAAACATGCGCTATAAAGAGCAATTAAAGACTGAAGGTGACTACTGGTATATTCAGACTGACAGAATGAGTGTCATTAAAATGCCCATATTATGCTCAATTTAATTTTCAAAAAACACAATTTTTTTGTTGTCATTGCTGCAGATCCTGTTTTCACCCTGTGTGTTTGGGTCTCTGTTTTAGCTACAGAGTGAGACGTCTGACTTCTATACCACCTTGTCTCGGCTAGTGACATAGAAAGCCGTGCAGATTTTGGACAGCTCACCCGGACACTGAAGACAGAGGACATTCAGAAATTCCAATTTTGTATGCATGTGGAAGCACCAGAGACACAAAATAACACAAAAAATCCCAGAAAAAAGGGATTTTTATTTCTTTCATATTATGGGCACTTTAAAGCATGTTGCACAAACCCGACATGCAAGTATGAACCTAAAAATGAGCATGATGTGGGAGCTGAAAAGCTTATTGTAGCAATTTGTCCAGTATTTGGGGATTTTCAGCGCTAATGTAAAGTCTCTCTGTGTAGAAATAAATCTACCTAATAACCCCTGTCACTCCTCATTAATGGCTAATCTCAAGCCTTTTTCCCTAGATATTTCTTGTCTGCCCTCATCAGCACCAATTTAGTGAGCTTTCTCTACAGTTATCAAGTAAAGCATGAGCGGAATCTTTCTTTATTCAAGTTACATAACCACTACCACTTATTTGCCTGACATCCATACAACTCCAGCAGTGGGACACACTGCATGGCTGCCATCAAAAGCACGTTCTATTCAGGCTTTCATTGCTGCATTACCTTTTATTCTCTTGCAGTTTATCCCAAGGACGTTTATAGTCCTTGGTGGGCTTTCCACCAAACATGTTACTAATGTGTGCGGCAGCAGAGGAGCTTTTAATGGATTTCTAAGCACGCCTCTGCTGAGATTTGAGGCTTGTGTGTCATCAGTAATTCACCGAAGGAGCCTGGACGCGGAAATCTAATCCACTGATCAACGTGAAAACACTTAGTTATAGATGTAGAGGACATCATCTTTTAACTGTGACCTGTAGTGTCTATATGTTTGGCTCCTGGGGTTAGGTTTCAGAGAATCACAAATGAGCTTTTCATTGATTTCAGTACATTTTTTAGATTTGTTGCATATACGTAGATAGTACATATGTTTAAGGATTCCTTTTATTCTTCTCAGATTTCCTCATAAAAGCACAATTGGAAACAAACCAAAGCAACCTCCTTGCTTGCATAGCCTCTGAAAATCCATGCAGGCCTTGTGCCAATGGGAGGTTGGAGCGATCCACACACACACACACACACACACAAGGCTCTGTTTGCCGCCTGTCTGCCAAGACCCCTGAAGCCTGACCACTGCCTGCTAATAATGCCAGTCTGCTGTGTGTATGTATGTGAGCACATTTGTGTCTCTAAATGTGAAAGCTTGTGTGAGTATGTACCTATGTATTGGCGTGTGTGATCTGAGCTTACTGCAATCTTATCTGGGCAAGTGTGAGGATACGTCGGAGTTCGTGCATAGGTGTGCCCTGTCCTGCTGGAGGGACGAGAGGACAGCTCTCCAAGGTGTGATAACTTGCTCAGGGCTGTGACTTTGAACAAGGGCGGCACCCCTCTCACTGAAGGAGGCTCATTTATCATAACACATGGTGTTCTACAGACAGACAGACAAGCATGAGCTTGTGAGGAAGACATGTCATGCCTGCAGTGAATGAATCTGCCTATTTGTGGAGCTGACATGTACTTGTTGTCCCAGAGCTACTGGCTCCCCCACTGGAGAGCTGTCCTTAAAATGACACACATTTATCGACTCGGCATGAGGACAATTGACTGGAGAATTAGGCCAGACACAGTCTGAGATACTGGCTGAGGCGTCTCTAAGTTTGGATGCATGTAAGATAATTTTTGTGTCCCTCAAAGCAGCAAGAGCTGTTTTTTTCCATTGTTTTTGGAGCAGTTTAATGCCGGGGTTAGGTTTCATTAGATCTAAGAAGAGATTAGATTTACGTAGCGTGTTTGGATTCATTTTGCTAAGCGAGCACATGGAAAGACATCTTTTCAGAGAAGAAAGAAACCCCATTTTTCCTAAGAAGCCATTAAAACGAGCCAGTCAAGCATGGACAGTGAATCGAAGACGGGATGCAATAATGTGACAGACCACTTTCAACATCCCAATGTCCTCCTTTTGGAAAGCAAACTGTTTATGTCCTGTGTCTGCGAGGCCTGGAAAACATACAGGAAAGCAACCGATTATTAAATCTGCCGGCTGAGGCTCTGAGAACATTCTCTGATCCCGTTTGCCTCTGGAGATTGATGTGTGCAGACTGAGGGCTCCCTTACCATGCTGGCAAGATTTCCCTTTTTTTGTGGTAATAAACATCTTTAGTAGGGTTTTGCCCTTTATTATGCACGCTACTGAGCCAATGACCAAGCCTGTAGGTTGCAGTAATACATTTCGGAACATGAAATGAGATTTTGGACACGCCTTCATGCTGTATGGGAGACTAATGAAAAAGGTAATACCCAAAAGGCTAGATACAAGCAATCAAATCAGAATATCAGCTGAGTAATTACGCAGCTTGGAAAATATTTCTGGCAAAGAGCAAAAGCAGTTCTGTGCCTCAGATGAGCCTGGGTCCTGCATCCTTCCTCCAACACTGTCCCTGTCTGATGCTAAAACAGTTGGCCAATGATGGAGGGAGGAGAGTTTGGACAGAAACACAATCACCATGGTTACTACCAATCTCCATAATCTTTTTGTTCCCGTCTCCACCTTCAACTTTTTCTTTCCCTCTCTTTTGCTCTCTCCGTCTGGCTCTTTCTCCCTGCGCTCGGTGGGTGTGACGTCTGGAGCTCATCGAGCGTTGCCAATGATTTACGCCATGACACGCTGCCGCTGACGGATAGTCGCATTACTGCCAGACGTGTCACGCAAGACGAACTGAGATGGTGGCAGTTACCCGATAGGGTATGGGTGTTATGGGGTGTGGAGGGGCTGGGAGTTGTCTGTCAGAGTGGATGGGTGTGATCCAGAGGTTGGAGTTTGTACCCGCATTTGGGTTGGTGCAGCTGGTGCGAAACAATAGACTAAATTGGGAAGGACACCTGTCATCTCCTCCGCAGCGTACTCCCAGTTCGTCACTGGTTAGGCTTTTTAATATCAGTGATTTGATTTGAAAACAGCGGGGGAGGTGTTACACCGCGGGCAGGCAGAATTTGTTGATGATGCAGTCATCAGAGCTGGTTGAAATAACCTGCTTAGATGGTAGATCTAACCCTCTTCTTGTCACAAAGAGTTTGCATCAATAGTCTCCCCCCCCCCTCCCCAAGGACAGCCTTCTTTATATGATGAATGTGAACAATCAGTCATCTGTTATCAAAAGAATTAGTATTTTATCCCCTGAAGTCTATGCTCAATTCACCCAATTAGATCAAATGATTTGATGCTGTGTAATATTGGCCGCAGCCACTCAATTTTCTATTTGAATTTTGGAAATGATATCACAGCCAACATGGAACAGGGAATTAGCAACAGCCTCCTGCACTGGATAACAACGCTATGCCAATTCATCCCAAGAAGGTCATTAAACTGAATAACTCAAATTCAAATAAGCACTGCCGAATATTGTAGCTTTTTTTTTTAAACTCCATTGATTACCACGTGCAGAAAATAGAATTTTATCCTACCCTCATCCACAGAGACACTGAGTTCAGCTACAAAGAGGCAAACTGGTTGACGAGTCTTCTGCTGGGCTAACGTATGCTGCCACAGGGGCTTGAGCCTGCACTTTTCACATCAAGGACGCTACATATAATCGCCACGCCACACAGCTGCCTTCCGGTTACGCTTAAAGATCATAAGACGCTTCCCGCATGACACCCCAGGCAGCTCCTCTGCTGCCTGTCTTGACCTCTGACCCCCAACCACACAGCTTCTATCACACAGGTGGAGGTTCATCTCCCAATAAGCCAGCAAGGTCACCCCTTGGCTTACCCCCCCACCACACACACACACACACACACATACACCCAGTGCAGGGTCATCAGATGTACTACTGTTGAGAGTGTGGCTGGAATTAGCATCGATCCGACTCGCACATGTGCTTGCATGTATTTATGGACATGAGTGTGTTTCATGAGTCTCGACATGACCTAATAGACTTGATCGTAAGGGGAAAGGCAGATGGAGGACAAATGATGAGGGCTTTTTGGCATAAACAGATAATTTGGGAAAAGAATACTAAGCAACATATTGCTCATTGGATAATGGCAAAAGATTTAGTTGATGTAGCAGCTTTTCACTTTTTTGTTTGTACAGGTTTACTTGTATTTTTTATTGCGCTGCTAGTCAGTGGAGCTGAGGATTTTGGTGATGTGTTAGCTCTGACTTGTTATCAAGTGGTCCCACTTTGCCACTAGGGCAGCTAATAAGGAAAATGTAAGGTCCTTGCAACTAAAACCACAAATACAACAAGGGTTAAAAACAAACAGGTAGCTGAGAGAGTGAGAGCCGGCTTTGTTTCAAACAACTTTTCAGATTTTGCTGAACATTACCTAAACTCGTTCATATAGCAAATAAAGTAACGTGAGTGAAATCTCCTTATCTGGCACACCGTATGAGCTTAGGAGGATGTATTGTTTATCACTGATTGACACCCATTTTTTCCCCCGCAAAGCTCCTTTATGAACTAGTAAACCACTGGCTGTTTGACAAACTTTCTTGTTTTTTGTTGTGATTAAACACATTCTGAACCGTTGATTTTTCAATCAAGTGGCAAAATCTATTTGGGCTTGTCCAGTGTTGCATGGGCTGTCGAAGCCTGGCTCTATCCCACAATATTTTTGTCTGAGTCCCTCTCAGATCACTGGGAGCAGGGCTGGAGTCTTGCCAAGAAACATCAATAGTGATACTGGCGCGTTCATAGATTGGTCTCATTACAGTAGCTCCACCCCCGTCACACTCTGCATCTGTGCACAGATGACTATCCAAATGTAAAAATATTAGAAGCAGCTGAAAAGGGGAATAAAAGCTGTCAATTAGGCTTGCTAAGTTTGGCTCATTTCTCTGTGTGCATGTTGGTTTAGATAGATTATGCAGGAGCCCGCGGCGAGACAAAGTATTTGTGGATAAGCACACACTTTTCGGAGATTGCATTTACATTTTATGCATGAAGATGTGGCTTTATCTCGCTGTGCTTTTCAATGAGGAAAGTTTGGTATTGCTCTCGATCACACATGGCTATCGAGGAACAAACAATGGCCATTGACGACATTAAAGTGACTCCGCACTTTGTGATTTACTTCCCCTGACAATGTTTGGTGCCATTAAAGGAGGTGGAAATTAAGGGTGTGAAAGCAAATTTAGAGATTTCTATGCAGGAAACCAGGGTTTGCGTCCTACCACTGCCTTGCCTCGTCCAGCCCAGACACAGTCATTGGTGACACCGTTGAAGGCCGCAAGCTGAAACGTGTTGGGCTTACAATAAACTTGTGATTTATTCCACAAGTGTTGCCAGAGTAATAACCTTTTCAGACAATTTCCCTCATCTATCCACTTTAGAAGAAGGTGACGTTTTGCAAGAAAATACTTACCATATCTGCAATCAGTCCTTAGTCTTAACTATACAGAAAGTGTAGAAAGTGAGAACTGAGTTGGCATCAGATGTAAAAAATATCAATAAATGGAATCCAGAGTTTTGGAGAATTGCAATTGGCAATAGCTTTCTTTTGCTTATTTACCTTTTATTACCACCGCCAAAGAGGTTATGTTTTTGTTTATCCGTTTGTCAGCGGCATTACAGGAAAAAACTACTGCCCCGATTTCCATGGAACTTGGTGGAAGGGTGTAGCATGGGCCATGGGCCAAGAAACCCATTCAACTTTGGAGCAGATCCAAATCACAGTGCGGATACACAAATTACTTTTTATTTTTCAAAATAGGGCATGGCCTTGGCGGAGGTCTACACTCTGAGTGCCCTTCTAATTTTATAATTCGTTCTTAGGCGATCTACAGCAACCAATAAATAGCTGTGTTACACTTGGGTGCCAAGTAGGGCTGTAACGATATGGGAGACTCAGATCCACAAACCTGTGTCTTGGAGTGAGAAGGCAGAATCGCGACACACCTCTTAAACTCCCAGAGTCACCCTTCCCGTCCAGATCCAATACTACCACATCTTTAAATTACTAATAGTATTAGTATAGTATCGTTTTAGTGCCTTATCCTCCTTTTGTTGGCTAAATTTTGCTAACTGTAAAGACGGCTAAAAGCAAAGTGGGGAATTTGGCAAGGACATTTTCGGCACCAACACCGGTAATCCTAACGGAGGTGTAATGTTACAAATGGCTGCTGTTCTGACTCAGGTGCCTGCGTCTGTTTCCCGACGATTCATTAAACTGCCGTTAGCATCCTTAGCACAAGAGTTAAGTGCTGACCAGGATGTTTGCTGCCTGGCTGGGGGCTGACTGGATGTGTCCCCGGACCGGGGCTGTAATGATAGTGGATGGTTGATAGCTGGCTGGGGCCTGACTGTGGATGTGTCCCCAAGGCTGTTGTCAGCTCTCATCCCAACTGAAACCTGACAGCGCCGGGAGACTGAGACACACAGACAGACAGACAGGGGTGTGCTAGCTAGCTGAATTACCTGGCTGTAATGATAGTGGATGGTTGCTAGCTGGCTGGCTGTGGATGAGTCCCCGGGCCAGGGCTATAATGACAGTGGATGGCTGCTAGCTGGCTGGGGGATGACTGTGGATTTGTCCCTGGGGCTGCTGTTGGCTCTTATCCCGACTGAAGCCTTGCAGCGCTGGGAGACTGAGACAGACAGACAGACAGACAGACAGGGGTGTGCTAGCTAGCTAAATTACCGTTAGATTAGTCGTCTATCTATACAGTTAACGTTACTGATGATTTTGTGGGTTAGACCAGAGTTGTTAATAGTGGTCAAAACAATCATACTAAAAATAACTGAGCGTGTTGTACGATAAGGTGACCAGATTTCTCAGACAAAATCCGGGGACATTTTCAGCTCAGAAGCGTA
>NC_045755.1:1893047-1907075 GCF_008692095.1 Etheostoma spectabile
AATGTTTTTATTTTTGTAAAACTTAAAACGGGGACACTAGACTTAGAGCTGTTCTTATTAGGGCCCCCCCCCAGGTATGATCCTAGACCCACCCCTGCTGCTACTTCCTACTCCACTCCACTACCCTCAGATAGAAAGTCCTAATATTTCAAGATAAACAACATCCTTATTCAAGATAGAAAGTCTTAATATTTCAAAATATAAAGTCCTTATAGTCCTAATATTTCACGATAGAAAGTCTTAATATTTCAAGATCGAAAGTCTCAATATTTCATAATGTTGTAATGTTTTACTGACCTACTGACAGCTTTTGCTTTATTGCTCAAGGCTTGTTTCTGCAACAGCTCATTGAGAATTAGATACAACAAAAACTACTGAGGACATATTTTCCTTTGACAGTGATGCAGTATTAAACGAGATCGCTGAAATGTAAGTTAATAGGATAATTGTCCAGGTTGTGTTTACGTTCATAAAAGTGCTTGTTTAGCTGTTAACAGACTCAGATTAATATTCTAAGTGTCTGACATTATGGGAAGGATTTCTAAGGAGGTCAACCTTTCTGTTAAAGATTAAGATCCTTTTTAAAACATAAAAGTCCACGAAATTGCGTTTGCTAAACGCACCAGACTCCATGTAAATAATCAGTGATTTTAGCATCGTAAAACACGGCTTCTAGACCTCTCTGAGCACCGCGGGCTCTGGCTGCCTGGAGCCTGCGTGTGTTGGGTGTGCGATTATCTGCTACGTTTTGTCAGTTTTTTCTTTCTTTCATTCCAATTTCGGGTCTTTCAGTCACAGTGAAAACCGGGGACATTTCCGGGGACAGAGCCAGCCGGGGACAGGTAGCCAAAATCGGGGACTGTCCCCGGAAACCGGGGACGTCTGGTCACCCTATTGTACGATGAATGATGCCCTTGTGCAAAGTGAAATTTAGTTTATTGAAAGTACTGACGTAGTAGTAGTCCACTTTCTGCTGAAGGGTTCCTATCTTTTTACCTGCAATCTATTAAGGTAAGAATATGTACAATTTCTGACATTTAAGAATCCATTTTTGTTAGCTCACTCTGTGCCGTCGCTTCTTTTCTTGACTGCACACAAACGTGGAGACGTCTGGATTGGACCTATGAAAGTGATTTATCTCCAGCATGCATTTAAATTGTCAGCAGCAGCTGACGCCACCCTATATGCCCAGAACAGAAATGTCAAGGCTCCATCCTTGCCTCTTTTCTTTTTTCTCTCAGGTTTAACACTCAGTGAACAGCCGCAGATTGTCTGAAATGGAGTGCTAATTGGATTGCCATATTTTCACACAGGGGAATACAAGTGAGCAAGAAAAGTGCTTCACGCAGTGGCCTTGTTTGATTTCCTTTTTTCTCCTCCTCAATCCCCTTCTTGGCCCACTGAGATTTTTTTTCCATGCAACTTGCCGGAGCTTAAGCTGTAATCAGTCTGCAGTACATGAATAGGAACCTGCTATCACTCCTTTGGTTTTCTTCAACCTCCAGCTCCTAACAGATCACTTCTCTCTCTCATCCCAACACCAACCCCCTGCCTCTCTCCACTATCAGGAGAGGCTACTGTTGCATCTGGAACACCATGGTGCCATAAGTCATCTTTTACAGCTGCCTGGATAGCCATATAATCTCTTCCACTGCCCTTCTCTCACAAACACTCACACATAGACACACACAGACAAATGGACAGTGGAAGGTCAGGTCAGCAAAGTAGGAACAAAGGAGAAAAGGGGGGTGCTGCCATGATAACCAACATAAGAGTCCTCTAGGACACTGGTCAACTGGTGTAAAAGCTCTGTTAAAGGGACAGGAACAGGTAAAAGAGAGGATGAGAGTGGCTGCATTGATCGAGTTGTTGCATTTACTGTAAATCTAAATGACACAGAAGAAAACCGGCTTACCTTCATTTGAAATGGTCTTCCCCATGATAAATCCCTGTCTGGTATTGAATTGTGTTCTTACAAATTGAAATCATATTATGACGAAGGCTCAAGTTTGCAACCGGTGCCAGCAGCTTGTTTGGACATTGGAGTTTGCCTTAATTTGTGCAAGAGAAATGGCACCTTTCCTAGATATCAGGCTGATACAAAATGCTCCATTTGGAAACACTGCACATCCTTTTATAGGTCTGCTTTTGGGGTATGCTGCACTTAACATCAAGTGTTGTTGGTGGTACTTTTTTTTTTTTTTAAATGCTGTGAGAGTAAATGGTTCCATATATTCTGTCTGAAGAGTAAACCTTTCAGGTCATGTGGCGTCGAAGGAGGTTGACCAACATGTTGAGTGAGTGCAGAGCACCTTTGAGGCTACATTTCTGTTCACTGAGAACGTCCTCACCACATATTGCGCCTTTTGAGGATTATCATGCTTCTTCCCTCAGCAGCAGCACTGTAGGTGGGAGGACAAGGCATTACAGGGAAGATAACCGAGGTTAATTTCATCCTATGTCAGCAAAAGGACTCCTACTAAGCCAGACCTGACAGTGACTGCCAGAGGAGGTTCATGGGGGCCGGGGGGGGACTGAAAATGGAGTGATTATGAGCTCTGGAGTGGGGGGAGGGGTTAACCCTGCCTCTCCACATTAGACAGGAACATGGCTGCTTCAAGTGCTGGTAGATTAACATATGGCCACATATGTGAAGTGGGAGCACAACACCTCGTCAGTTTCATTGTGTCATTTTCAGTGTCAGTCTTGTTGTTTTGACCCTGACCTCTGATCCGTGCACCGGAAATTAATTTAGATCTTCCTTGATCCATGGCTAAGCAACTTGTGAGATATCCTGACAGACAGACCCACACATGTGCAAATAAAATCTTCCTTATGGTTAGATTTAAGTAACACTACCAAAGATTTGCAGATTACAACTTCACTGTTGCTAAATGTTTTTATTTTGATGGATTTTGCTTTTGCGTTGTGCCTCATGGATACACACAATGCATTTTGCAATACAAATGCTAACGGAATATTAACGAAAGTAACTAAATGATGTGTGTATACGCCACGTGATTCACATCGAATACAAAATGCTTCTTCCTTGGCCCATGCTGCACCCCGCCACCAAATTCCATGTACATGGGGCCAGTTGTTTTTCTGTTATCCTTCTGACAGACAGATAAACCAACCGACAAACTGAGCTAAAAACATAACCTCCTTGGCAGGGGTAAAAGTCCAAGATATTAAAAGTCCATAGCAGCTTACGGCACTACCTTATTACATAAGGAAGCTAATTTAAGCAAATGAGTCCCAGTTATTCCTTAACTTTAGGACACACTTTGGAGCAATGAAGGGAGATCTTACTCTTACTATGATAAGTAAATAAAATGACACATATCAGACATATCTTCTAAGGGTTTATGTTTATTGCTACAAACCTGTGAAGAGAATACTTTGTGATTTGCACCACTGTAGTTTCTTGGTTGTGTCATAGCGTTAATGTCCGAAATATACAATCTGAATATGCGTCTTCAGTGATGAATCCGGGAAACATGCCGTTTTGGCAGTTTAGTGTGAGAGAAACAGAGGTTCTGTAATGTCCACAGGCCACAGACATGGGTCCTGGCGCTGCATACAGACCTAATCAAAGTGCTCATGGCTCCCTGCCCGCTGGCTAATGAACAGCTAATGCTCTCCTCTCCCGCTGTTTCTGAAAAGCACCCACTTTGAAATTGCCACAGTGATGATTACCTCCTACATATTGCATGAGTTTGGATGTAAACGAATTTGCTCCACCCCTTGCACATCCGTCGCTCTCCCCTACTGATGTGCCCATGCCTAATTTCTTTGCATGATCATGATACTTTGGGTGGCAGATGTAATTCTTCTGCAGATTTAAGGCAAGCCTGCTATAAGCCATGCTGTTGTTTGTGTCTGTACCAGTATCTCTGTCTCCCTGCGCCCAGACTGTCCTGACATGAGCCCCACTGTTCAATTTCATGAAACAAGCTCTTTGGCTGTTTTGATGTCTGTGCTGTTTTCCAGCTGCTGCACTTGCTTTAGCATCACTGCAAACAGACCTAGCACTGACTCAGCACAGCATCAGCACACGCCGCTTTTCAACGTCTTTGATTCCGAACATCCCCTTGAATAAACATACACAACCACATTGTTTATCCAGTAGGCTAATTAGCTAATTGTTTAACCCCATGCAACTCTGACTGGTGAACTCGGCAATTCCAGTCGTTCATTAAGTCTGCCTTTGTGATTATTTCCCCTCTCTGTAATCCACATTTCCATGTCACTGCCAGCGCTGAAATAATTGCAGAACGAGATAATTGTTTACATACTGCAGGACATATGAATTGACAATGGATCGGGGCTTGGAGCCTGTGTCATGGTGGAAAATAGTCATTTTCATGTGGAAGCCTGGTCCTCAGTCAACCTCAGTGGAAAGTAAAGAGTTCATGGGGCTGCACAGTTTATTGGATTGATGACAGATGATGCATTAATGACTGCAGAATGTGATCTTCTCTCTCTCTCTCTCTCCCTCTCTCTCTCTCTCTCTCTCTCTCTTTCTCTCTCGTGTGCTCAGTCTTTATGTAACTGTTTAGCCTCAGTCAACAAAGGCAAGGTTTTAAGATTTGCTTTCTGAACAAATTTGCACACTGGTACGATGCCGTTCTGTTTGTAACAGGGATGTCACGATACAAATCTAGTAGTTGGCACTGATACCATCAACAGTACACAATATTCAACACTTAACTCTATACCATGGTGGGTAAAAAAAATACCAGTGCAAGTGAAATTTCAATTTTGATATCCAATTTGATGCCACAGTAAAAAAATAAAATAAATGATTAATAAAGCCCATGTCTTTCTTTCTTTTTTTTTCTTTTTTTGGGGGGGGGGCTTTTTTTCCCTGTATTTCAGAGTGACAGTGGATAGAGAGGATAGGTGGGAGACAGATGGGGGATGACACGCAGCAAAGGACCGCAGGTCAGATTTGAACTAGGGCTGCTGCAAAGGCCTCAGCCTACATCGGGTGCACGCTCTTACTGGGTGAGCTAGAGGTTGCCGGCATGTCTTCCTTTTATAACGTGTATTTTAGGATAAGGATTACACTTAGGGGAGGGGGGGTGTACAAGGAGAGTGTGATTTCGTCAGTCTTCTGGACTCACAGCCCGCTGCTCTGAAGCCTGGCATAAGCACACAGCCAGCGTACAGTACCGTCTTCCAAGAGTTCACAATAGATTAAACCTCCGTCCATATGACTGTACATTCCTTGAGCTTGTACTTTTTATATATATATATGTTTATTTTTATTTTTATTTTTTTTTACCAGGTGGATTTGTTGCTTGTAGCCCAAACCCACAAGTAGAACATCTGATTGGCTGTTGATGCAAACATTCAGCAAGACATTTAGATGTGGTTAAATGTTAAATTCCATAACTGCCTTAATTTTAAGGGTTGGTTTGGTTTGACAGTGAGCTGTCGTGATCATTTAGCACATTAGCACAGTTTACAGAGTTAAGCAAACTCTTACATTTCGCCAACCTTGCTGTTATTTAGTCAGTCACACGCGGTTGCGACCACATAATGTTTCACATTCACAAACTCCAACTAACTTTCACGTTATTATGCAGTGGTGCACTTGGAGCCCGGCTGCTTTGGGAAATATAGCTTTCTTACCTAGAGTTAGATGAGAAGATTGATACCAATTTCATGTCTGTCTAATATGAAGTTACAGCAAGGAGACGGGTAGCCTAGCTTAGCATAAAGACTCGAAACATGGGGAAAACAGCTAGCAAAATCCCCTTACCAGCCCTAAAACTCCCTCGTTAACTGTAGTATTGATCGTCTTACCAAACTCTCGCCAAGAGAGAGCTATTTCCCCAAATATCGAGCTATTGCTTTAAAGTCAAAGGGGCAACTATGGGTAGGTGGCTGAACATTTGACTGGCAGTGAGGCGGCAGGATTACCAGCATGTCTCATGATATATGCCCATTCCATTTTTGAATGTCAAGGTAATTTGTCTTCAGTTCCTTCAGGGAGAAGGAACTTGCTTTTGGAAAACAATAATCCTGATTATTTTGCTAAATGTTGTGAATGCATCATGTCATTGCTTTGACTCCATTTAAACATTTTACTTCATCAGGGTTTGGTGCATTCGATTATGCAAATGAAATGTTGATTGTGAATATTCTTTATTATGCAGACTGTATTCCATAGTCATTTGTTGTGCCAACTAAAGTCACTATACAGGCAAACAGTGATAAGGCAGCCCACTTTAGTATAATAATCCTGCTAATGCAAAGGGCTGCACACTGAGTGTTTATTAGCGTTGATGTATATCAGCACTCATAACCAGACGTGAAGATGGCCCAGTATGAATTTGGGCAAATTAGGCTGAAGGCAGCGTGTGCGTCTGGGATCATGGGATTCCTAAATGGTGTTTCCATAGCAACAGTGATTTCCCTTCACTGCAGGTGATTATTCTGTGGTGGTCTACCCAGCCGTGGCCTACCTGTGGTGGGGGGGGGGGGGGGGGGGGGGGGGGGGGGGGGGGGGGGGTACAGCACAGCCTGAATGTGATTCACCGCTCTAATATGCTCATGGCAAACAAAGTACGGTGTCATTTGTTCTTCCAGTAACCGTTGATTACACAGGGTGGTCCAGTGAGAATGAGATATTCTAATTTACACACATTATGAAAATCAGAGAGAATGCTAAATTAAATTAAAACAAGGCAATAAGAAGACTATATAGAAGTTAGGGTTGAGCGATGTCCCCTAAATTGAGCGATGTTTACAGCAAAACATTGTGATGGATGATGATACTGTTGGGGGCTGGGGGGGGTAACGATCAGACATACAGTAGCCTACATTTTAAATGGCCTCTGTAAATAGACAGAATTACATGCTGCCGTCTGCTGGTAGGGGGAGTAAATTACAACTTGACCTACTTTCACTTAACTACAGTGCCGGAAAGTCTAGACTCAGGCAGATGTCCGTGCTCTGCGTAACAACAGTAGCCTACAGTGGAACGTTTGCCTTTCACAGAGCTACAGTAATAACCTAATATACCATCATTACTGAGATTAAACTACATTATCGGTTATATTTCCACAGAATAACGCATTCAATAAACACAAACATAACTCTTGCAGTGCAGTACACAACAGATGCACAATATTAGCTAACACATAAAATAGCACCCTCATGAATTAGCCTCCTGTTGTTAATGTACAGTACATTCATAAATCCTGCACAACATCATCATCAGACTTACTTATTGATCCAATGAGGGAATAAAGGAAAGAGTGATAGCGTTCCATGCCTTTTCTCTCTTGCTAGAGACCGCTGTGTCCAACGCTAGCAGGTAAAGCGAGCTACAACTGACAGGTAGAGAGAGAGAATGCATCCACTGTATTCACTACACATAAGGGGGGAAAAAAAGAATCTTCCACCTAATGGACCCTATCTTGCACAACGCATATACTGTACATAGAAGTGCTTAAAGTTGACAACCAGACACCAATAAAAAAGTAGTACATTTAAAGAGTGTATTGCAAGTAAAGACAAAGATAGTCACAAATCAATCAAAATGTAAGATTAGAGACTACAACAACGTAGACACCTCCTTTCTATTGACCTGATGGTAGGAAGAAGTGTGTCTATGAATTAGTGTGTTCATTATACTTTGGCTTGGAGCCAAACAGATAAATTACTCACAAACCAGGAAGTTTAAGGGACCTGATATGGACTTCATATGCAGTATAATAGCACACACAGCATTTAGTTATTAGACTGCCAATGACGGTCACAAGCAGCTGAGCGATTGGCTGTGGTTCCTAGTAAACAACACGGTAGATTGGCCCAGTCTCTGATTGCAGACCAGTGGGACTGCCAGCAGGAGGGACATTTCCGTCCTCCCATTGGACATCTCACTTCACTTTGTTTAATCCAAACCGACATACTGTATGAAAAACAACCTGTAAATGTTAAATCCAAACCTATAGACTATAGATAAGAAGATTGTGTGGATTATTTTCCACTTACTTATTCCATTTATCACCATATGGAAATACATTGTGCTGAAATACTGGGCTTATCTCCTTAACAATAAACTGTGCACATTGTCCACATCAACTATAAACATGGTTGAGGGAATGTTTGTTGAGCAGTTTCTACTTTAGTACTGATGCCATCAGCATTAATCCACCAGGGACCATAAATGCTTATTTTTTTCAATATATTTGAACAGTTGACATCCTACGTATAACCAAAGTATGGAACATGGTAACAGGTCATAACCCTGACTTCTCTGAAAGGTGGTCTTTGGCGTCTTTTAGCAGATGTGAATGGCTCTCTATGACAAAGTGGGTGGGACCACATCATTTGTCCCATTTATATGCAGGTCTAACCATGCTTATTTTCTTGTTTAGCCAGTGTTTCCATTATTAACATTTGGGTTGAGTAAGGGTGGAATAAGACATGTTGATTAGAGTAGAATATTTCTAAGATCACAATCAAACCCTATGTTGCAGTGTTTAACAATCGAGATTCAGCTGACTCAATCCTGAAGCACATTCAGTTGACCTTTGCATTTATTTTGTAGGTGTCTAACATTACTCCTGCAGACAACTCTATAAATCTTTCCACTATGTACATCTACATAGTGAGTCAGAGCTTGGAGTTTCCCTGAGCTGGCTACTTTACAGTCCATCCCTTACACGGTCAGACAGCTGAGAAGAAAGCAAAATTAGATGTTCCCCCACTATTCCTCTTGAGGACAAAGTCCAACAGTTGTTTCAGTAAGCAGACATATAAAGGAGGACTCATTTGGTGGCTACATCTGTACCCCCATGTTGTCAACATAATGCTGCCAGGCAATGTATTTAAAGTTCATGTGCGGCCTTTAGGAGTTACTGAGAGATTCTGCTCATGGATATCCATTCATCATGTCTGCCATGTCTGTCACGTCCTGTTTGTTATTGTGGCTCTCCATAGCTTATATGGGGACACTTGGCTGCCTTGCACCCACTGCACCATTCATCATGGACATCCTTTTTGCTTTTCTGTGTCTAGGTGAGCTCTTTGAAAAGAGAGAGAGCTGTGTTAAGGGTTAACCGTGTTGTTGTAGGAGTGGGTTCTGTTCTGACAGGTGATTGCACAAAATGATTTTAGATTATGATGAGTATTTAGGGCTCTCTGAAGTAGGGCAGCCTTCTGCATAATTGATAAACTCTCCTCTTTTCTCATGTTCATTCTCAATGGAAGTGAAAGCTACAACACTACTACTATTACAACTAACCGTACTACCAATCCTACTCATACTACTACTACTACCACATACTGCTAGTGCTGTCAGTTGGACCATCCTTGCTAAAAGTTTTTACTGCTACAACTTAAACAGTTACAACTGCTACTACAACTGAAATAAAATATTTAATTGAAGCTAGGGATGGACTTTAAGATTATGGAAAGCTAGTAAGACCAGACATCCTGCACATCACTTTTTTCCACCAACGTACACAGATATTTTAAGGCCTGAAAGTCACACAATGAATGACTCAATAGAGCGACCAAAATCTCACCACAACACAAATTACTGCATGCTCCGGTCCCAAAACAAAAATGAACATCCATCAACAACAGCTTTCTCTGCTAATCTATGCTGCAATTTGCATAGGAAGGCAAAACAGTAAAATAATTGGATATTACATAGTACAGGAAGGACATAGGCAATAGGAATTTGATGGACAGTAAGAATTTGGGCCAGTGCTCAGTTACTAAGAGCTAAGAGAACCCATGAAGACCTCATGCTAACACAACAAACAACTAACTAAAAGAGAAATGTTAATTACAATAATTTGAGGTTATAAAAGGATGCAAGACTGTAGCCTCAAGAAGTAAAGTGAAAAAATAATGTGACATACTGCTTAGGTGAGAGCAACTACTTTGAGACGCTCCTCAGAGGAGTTGTGTTTCCATCTGGGACTGCATCCTTTTTCGTCATTGTGTGAAGTCAAGAGTCAAGGGTTTACCTTGAACCCAACCTGCCCCGACTAGTTTAGTCTCCTGACCAGTAAGCGCAACAATCTGTCGTCACCTGCCCATCAAAGGCCCTCACTTCCTCCCCTTTCCTTCGCGTGATTTGCCGTGGGGCAGAGCGATGACGGCTCCTAGCCTTCTAATTGGTCATTTTCCTGCCAACATCCCGGAATTTCTGACTTCATCACTTGGCACGCCTCAATGTGACTTCTCCTATTCCACTTGTGGTGAGTTTTGTGACTGACCACATCTTTGCATCTTTGATCTTTATTTTTTTCCATTGTTGTTGTTTTTTTCCCACCGATCCCAAAGACTTTTAAATTGCTTTCTGGTCTCATTTTCAAGCGGCGAGCTCGGACAGGCTCCACAACGTCTAATTTTGTGGGCTAACTTACAATACTTGCAAGAGGACAGCCCTGTTCTTCTAAGTTAGGAAAATCTGGTTCAAGACTTCACCTATGCAGGATCAGAGCAGGCCGCAGCCCTTCTCGCCTTTGATTTGCTTTGTGAGAAAATTCAATAGGTCCCATATTTCTTCCTTTAACTTGTGCCTCTGAACAAACACTTCAGAATAGAAAGCTGGAAATGATTTGTTCAGATTCACACGCTGTTGCCGTTAGGCGAGGATCGTCAGGAAGAAATGGTTTCACTTCTTTGCCAACTTCATCGTGACTTATTGAAAGGGGAAGTTTAGACGTGTGAGGCTTCTGTTTGAATTTACGTCCGCTGAAAGCTCCTTTTACTGCACCGCTTGGGTTTATGTGGAGCAGCTGTGCTTACAGCTATAATCAGCTTGTAATCTTTGATAAGATATGAATTGTGACTTTGATTTACTGAGGAATGTTGAGCACACTGGGTCATTATTGGATGTAATTTAATGTAAACAGCTACATGAATAAAACAAATGTGCGGTTCAGATTGTCTTTGTGTGTGTGCATGTATGTAACTATGCAGACCCTTTACACTTTTACATCGGCCTGTACGCGTCCTTACAGATATTACTTTTATGTTGTCCTGTTAACGTAATCTATGAAAATATGAGGGAAAATGCACAACCTTTTTTTTCTCAGGACAAATGCAAGACTAAAATAAGATTTAAAAAAAGTAAGCTTTGAAATCTCATGAATACATGAAATTTAAATGATGAAAACTAACCTAAAACAATAAGCAAATTACTTAAATGTGACTAAATCTAATTTTTCTTTAATTTTATGTTAAAGGATAGATTAAACCTAGATTAAAACAGGAGAACACTCTATAACTTGGATTGCAAATTGTGTAGTATGTGGACAGAAATGAATGAATGCAGATTGTGAGGTACTCTCATGCATAAACAACAAAGGGACCATGTTTTTTTTCAGCCTTCATTTCTGACATTCCTCAGCACAGACATTCCCTGGTCAGTTCTCCACATATGCGGCATCCATCGTCCTTTTTTGAACCTATTTTGAAGCTCATCGTTTACAAATTGAGATGTTTTCTCCTCACCGCAGGTCTGTGTTGGAATCAATAAGTGGGGCCTCGCTCTCTGACTGGCACATCATCGGGCGTTGTGTTCACTTTGGTTTGATGTACAGTACCGTACATGGCTCTCTGGACTCTTGTTATAGTCCTTTTTGTTGTTGGCTGACGATGAGCCTCCTTGCAGCAAAGGGCTGACGCCCGGAGCATGCAATATGCATGAAGCTGTCGGATAGCGAAGGAGTAGGTGAAACACGCGCAGTGCATTTGGAATACAAATGCTCAGGAAGAGAATGGGCTGGATGTGGATCACTTTGCAGACCACCCAAGGCCATTGGAGGTGTTTCCTAATGACCAGCTGGTTGCACTAAATGATGTTTGCTGTGCTAATAGAGTAGACAATATCTACTGGGGTGGGTGGGGAAGTATGGGCTTTAAATGGAGATATGTCCGTTTGCATTACACAAAGGTGATTGATTTTGAACACCTTTCAGCTCAACAAGGAGATGGATTGCCCTGGAAACCTTTAGATGTGTACGGACATCCTTGAAGTTTTATTGTTGCCTCTTGTTGCTGGTGAAAGCAGTGAGATGTATCAACGGGGATGTGGGGTCAGAAACCTCCTTTTAATTAGCCTGTGTTTCCGTATGGATATTGAGTATGAGGATTCTTCTTGACCCGTCTGCTCAATACCAAAGCTCAGCTGTAAAAGAATTCGCAACATTGGACTACGAGAGTGTCTACACAAGTGTGTGTGAATGATAAACAATAATCTGTCAGTGATGTGTCTGTCTATAATCTGATTTGAGCAACACAAGCTTTACATTTGTTAAAAACAAGGTCTATTTGTGAATGCTTACTTCATTCCTTACAAAATGCCTTACAGTATTCTTGGAGGAATGAGATTTTTGTCTTTACCCCCACCTAACTCCAGTTCCTCAGTAGCAGCTCGCCGCCTGCCACCCTGTATGATCTAATTGGAGATCGGGCCTCCGGGGTGAGTGTGAAGTGAGTAGCACCCAGGCAGCGAGGCGTGACCCAGAACCTAAAGGGACCACGGATGGACGTGTTTGTGTGTCTGTGGGGCTTCTTAGCAGAAGGTTGCAGGGCCTCAACACTTGATGATCCGACCCTGATATTCCTAAGGGACTGTCTATCTTTCCTCTCACTCATTCTCCATGCCGCCGCCGCCCCTTCAGTTTATTGCTTTGTCTGCCCCCCCCAACAAATCAAGCAGGCGTCCCCCCTCCAGGCAGGTGCAAAGGTCAAACAATGCCGAGTTTTTTATGAGGGAGGTGGAGAGACGCTGTGGAAGGGACTGTGATGTGATAATGTCTGCCGAGACGCCTCCAGCTGTATGACATTGTGGAGCAATACTGGTGAGATGAGAAAATTTCACACGATGAGATAAGATGCACTTTATTGATCCCTGAGGAAAATCTGGGTCATTTCAGCAGCACATGATGGTGGGAGGTCTTCAGAACACAGAGTCAAAAAGTAATGAAGCACTTAAAAGTTTATTTCACAAATTTTGATTTTCCATAAATAGTTTCCCAGGATCTCTTGCATTCTATTTTTAAATGGAGCCTGCCCCTTGCGGCCTAGCATTTGTTGCTTTTTATGAATTTGCTGCTTGCTTCAGTCTAATGTAAACATAAAACAGGCTGAAATGTTTTAACCTGCTAGGTTTTCTCCATGTTTAATCTCTCTGTATAGGGTAGTTTTAGACAGTAGTCTCTTGTATGAGGGAGAAACATGTCAGTACTATTTCAGTACCTTAAAAGATGGCTAAGGGAAGCGCGAACAAGCTCCGTGAACTCCTTTTGCTTACAAGTGCCACATCACTTTAAATCTGCTCTAGACATGGTTTTATATTAATAATAATTAAGGGTGTCACGATTCTTCAAATCCTAGATTTGATTACATTTTTGAATCAAAGATCACGGTTTGATTCGGTTCTCAATTTTTACATTTTTAATTTTTTTTGAAGCCCAGGTTGTGATGCCATTTTTCAATGCTGAGGGGGCACACGCTTCTGAGCACAGCGGCCCCCAACGTCGTCGTTAAGGCGCACTGCCTGTTTTTTTGTTGTCACCAACGCGAACATTGTCAAAATAACTTGCTCATGTTCTGTCGATGGGTCTCCTGCGCCTGCAGTTGCCATGCACTTTTGACTGGCTGTAGCTAAGTTAGAGGAGGTCGACTAGCAGATTTTTTAGGAGAGAAGACAGAAGACTGTTTAAGAATGAGCTGTAAGATAACCAATAGTTTGGTGAAATGTTGGAGTCTTATTAATCTCGCTGTGCCAGACCTTCCTCCACATTGCTACGGAAGAAGGTCTGGCTAGTCCACACTGAAAAACATGTTCTGGTTTATTAGCATTTCTTTAAACCAATCTCAAACGTCCAGCGTCTGAGCCCTGGACAGAGCCAAGGTGTCTCTGCTAAATAGCCTGTGGAAGGAACTTGTTATGGTGCAACATGTGTACGTTCAAAAGTTGTTTTTAGTTGTCCAACAGCACACTCCGATTGGACAGATAGTCTAGCTAGCTGTCTGGATTTA
>NC_045755.1:1907085-1908478 GCF_008692095.1 Etheostoma spectabile
ATCTAAGGAGCAGTTAACCATAGTCCTCAGAAATCAACCGGAATTTAACACAAAGGAAGCCCAAGGAAACAGAGACACAGCTTAAATGAGTGAAATCTGGCGGAATTTCCATCTGCACTGGAGTGGAACGTCGTGGATATAGACCAATTAATTGCGATTAATCGCATTAATGTCATAGTTAACTCGTAAGTAATCGCACATTTTTATCTATTCTAAATGTCCTTGATTTCTTTTTGTCCCATTACTTTTTTTCATTTTAATGCTCTTATTAACATGGAAAAGTTGATTGGCTTTCTTTGTGCAAAGTTTTTTTAAATGGAAAACAACATTGGCATCTATCCCACTGTGTTCAATTTCACATGTAATAGTCTCACTTGGAGCAAATAATCTCTCGCACAATGTAACACTGTCCATCAATAAAAGGGTGAAAAAATACTTTGACATGGGGGGGGGGGATTGGCATCAGCTATGTGCTTGGCCATCAAGTGGTATAGCAGACTGGACGTGCTGCGACGACAGCTCAGTTCACAACGACAAAACACCCTGATTACTTTGGTCTTGTCAATGGAACCTTTTGGCAAAAACTCTCCATCCAGAATCACGCTCGCCATCCACTCAAAACGTAACGTTACTACTCTTTGGCCAGCTTGCGAGCCCAAACGGCGTGTGCGCGGCCTCCCTGTTGTTTTGTTTCCAATCTAGTAGATCCATTGTGGTGTTGTAGTTCTTCTAACGTTACCAGTTGTTACAACTGCATGTATAAAAAAAAAAAAACGTTAATCTTGCGATAAAACGCCTGATGGCACTAGTTCTCACTTCTCATTTTTATATTCCTTTGTTAAATCAAGTCACCTTTCTGTGTTCACTCCTCCTCAGTCCTGATGCAGAAATGCTGTGGGTGCGGGGCTTCATGAAGGTCTGCTGGCTCAAATGTCACATCCTCAGAGACAGAGACATCGTATTATAGAGGAGGGTTGAACGCACACTGGGCTCCATGTTCTGCCTGTTGTATTCCTTTCCTCCTCAATGCTTCTTGCATTCATGTCTTTGTTTTCCACCCGGTGGTGGTAGTGCAGGGAGGGGGGTTACAGCCTGAATGGGACACATTCACAGCTCCAATATGCTCATGCTGGCAAACAGTGCAAAAAAACGCTGGCCTTTGTCGCCTCTAATTCCCTTATCTTGTGGGCAAGGTGTTGGTGATGTGGCTCTCAGCGCGGCTGGCAGCAGTGATCTCTGCTTATCGGAGCTGCGAGTTATTAACTCTCTCCCCGCTCTTTCCGCTATTGTCTTAATCCTCATGAGGACCAAACTATTTTAGAAACGGCAAGAGCACAAAACTGTGATTCACCATTATGTGTTGTGCTACCTACAGTTATACATACAGTATGTA
>NC_045755.1:1908488-1910215 GCF_008692095.1 Etheostoma spectabile
ACCCAACTGTAGAGTTGGGCGGTATCCAAATTTTGATACCGCCAAGCCTCCTCCCTATTTTACTGCGGTATACAGTATTACCATGACTAATTATGATGACTCAGACGGCGTCTCTCCTCCGCACTGTCACGTGATGACAACCACACATTATCATTAATAGGCATTAAATAAATTCTGATTAATATTTAATCCTTGTCTCCTATGAAAGTGCATTGCATTTTTTTTTAATGACGGTATTGAAACTGATAGCGTTGCAATTTTTAAGACCCTGTGATATACCGTATTACCGTACACTTTATGGACAAGGTAACAGAAAACACCTTAAAATACAATACAATAACATTCATTATTTCATGGTGTTATAATCTCTGAGTTATTGACTCTCAGGCCTCTTCGTATCTTTGGAAGTTGCCTTGACAAGTGACTCACAAAAAATTATGATCAAAAACCCTGACCTTTTAATCTCAGTGGAAGAAGGGAGGAAACCACTCCTAACTCGCCAAAACGTTTTCAGTGTTATACATTAGATTAGAAGGAAGAGCATTTACCAACTTTCTTAAGTTGAAAATGCCACCTATCTTTGCTGATGTGTAAGGGAGCTCCAGCGATGTCCTAACTGTAAGGAGCAGGCAGAGATCCGGCAAGAGGCTTTGGGAGCTCATGATGGCAGTGGAATATTTTTGACAAAAGTAATGTTTTCAACGGACCTTGGATGGGATGCAGAGGTAATTTGTTGTAATTTTTTGTGTGTCATTTTAGAGATAAGTAGAAATGGTTATAGTACTTTTCGAGAGAGAGAGAGAGAGAGAGAGAGAGAGAGAGAGAGAGACAGACGCCCCTGCCCGCCTGATGTGTTCCAGCTGTCACTCAAGTCCTATACTCTGAGACCTCTTAGGTCAACTTTCAGCGGGACTCCTTTGACTGTGGGACTTGTTAAGTAGGGACCCAGGAGATCAGTAAACCACAGGTTTACATTTTTTCGAGTTTGTCTCAAACGATACTCACATGAGTTTTTGTTCTCTGTAATCCCTTCCAAAATTTGAATATAGTTAATGGGGGACAACATAGACCAAGCCATTCAAAGGTTCAACCAAATCTACTGTAATATTGAGCAGTCAGTTAGACAAATCAACTGGTAATCTTCCAAAGTTATAGAGTCATTAGTACCAAGCTCCCGCTTTGTGTTACTGAACCTCCCTGCTGTCTGCTGTAAAACAACAAGGGGATTTCATAGCACTTGATTAGTCCAACACAGGCTGCTGACGCCTTTTACAAGCTCCAGATGAACTCCAGTATGCATTTTTACACAGAGCAAAGGACTGTGGATCCTCTATCAGTAACGCCATCATTCTAAGAAGCAATCTCTTTGCAGTCAGCCAGCATGGACAGGAGGAACAATTAAACTACCCAATGTCCCTTTCTATGTTCATATGGGCATTTCAGCTGTGTTTTAAGATAGACTGAAAAAAATTGTTTTTTGTTTTGTTTTTTCAAAACAAAGTAAGAAAATGGGTTGAGAGAGGAAATTATAGAAGATTGAGAGAAATTAAGATTGAGAGAAATTAAGTCATCCTACCTGATGTGGAGTGAAGTCACCTTCCCCACATGGGAGAAAGGGTGTGTGTATGTGTGTGAGTGAAACGTGAGGAAATGGTGAAGTCATCCAGCTTCTCTAGTGAAGCATGAATACTGCTTGCCTGCAGATGCAGTGCACCAACTGAGCCCCC
>NC_045755.1:1910225-1913097 GCF_008692095.1 Etheostoma spectabile
CCCCCCCCCTGCAACACATTGGTGTCTGATCACAGTGACCATGGCTGACAACTCAGCCCAGTTTCTCTCCTGCATCTCTAACTTTGTCTTTTGTACTCGTTCACCAGCTTTTCACAGTCACTGTACAATCATACTGAACATAGTTCCTGTTTGTATTGAGTATCTGAGATCACTGAGCTAGTCAGCGTCCTCTTTTTTATTTCTCTTATTTTCAATGAAGTTTTTTAAATGTTTCATTTAAAATTGTTACTGTCATAGATGCATCCCTCACCATTCATAAATTGTTACATTATCCATTTGTGTAGAGTGTTGTAAAATGCACAAACTACATATTTGTTGTGGTTGGAAGGACTCTCCTCAATTTACTATTGCTAAATGTTGATTGGCTTGAGCCAATGCACTGAGATTAGTTAATTTCACTTTATGTTGTTCTTCATGGAAACTGCACAGAGAGCTAGAAAAGATGAGGAAAAACACAGGACCTTGGTTGCACATGCATTATACAAAGCTGACTCAGTTCAACTGAATGAACACCCACAAACAGATTGATGCTTGCACACCTTTTTGAGGATGTTTCAAACCTATAGTTCCATTGCGTTGGTCCCAATAAGTGGATGACTTGGTAAACTTGCGTTTTTTCCCCTTGGTTTAGTTCGTTTTAACGCAGAAAGAACTTCAAGCAAACCAAAATGCAACACCAAAAGCCAAGGAGGACATGACTCTGGGGTGGGATTGTGAAAGTAAACCCATGAAGACGGTACTGATCAAGATCCTATTAGCCCAAGTATCAAGAGGGCAGCATACTTCGTAGCTAGTCTACGTCCGACCTCAAGCACCTTTGCAAAGTTGCGTCTTCTGCCTATTGACCAGCATAGGGCTGGGTATTGTTTCAAAATGATACCAGAATAAATACCAGTACCCAGAAAGTGATACAGATACCAATAGAGCACTTTATTTAAACACCAAGCTGCCAACTCGATCAAATACACTGCGTGGGACTTTACCACAGACTGTATGGGTTGGAGCTGCTGAGGTTCTGGGCTGATCACACCTCACGTTAAATCAAAAAACGCTTGCAGTGACTGGCTGCAAGCAAATCCATACAAATAGTCTTTTTTTTCTAGGTCTGGGTACAACAAGGGTTGAATACTGGTGTCATTTGACTGGAGAAGTTTACATGCTACTTGGTAATGGGTTACTTTGGTTGGTAGTAACGTGCCCAGCCCTGGTCCATCAGACTTCCATTGATCTATGCAGTTCAGGTTGGCCTACGATAGACTTTAACAGCTACATTAACATGTTTTTATTGCTTGAAAACATGTTTGCATTTCCCTTTCTGTTCACATCAATGAGATACACCAGCTTAGAACCCTTTCCGAGCAGCACAGCACCAGAGTTAATCTAAAACAACACCTTCCATTGGTGGCTGTTAATTAACTTGAGCTGGCTGTCTGCGTATGAATATTATATGGAGAAAGGCAGTGGAACAGCCACAGGCCTGAACCGCCTTCTCCCGTCTAGGAAAGCCCGAATGGTCATTTTGCTGTAGATAACACAATATGGTGCTGTGCACTAGCTTTTCTTGCTGCAGGCGTTTTCCATCACAGCTGGATGCTCAGACGCTTCCCCTCCTGCTTGTTTGAATGTTGGCTAGACAATTCTGACCCTGCAGCCTTTCCTTCCTGTCCTTCCTCCTCCTGCCCATCATCCTCTGGCTGGTCAGTCTGGACAGGGGGAAATGAGGACTGTCTCATTATCGCCTCAGCTTCCTCTTGGATCTCTTCCAAACTGGAGCCGATCTGGTTTGTCTGGACTGGACGCAAGCTGGAAACAGTCAGCTGTCACCTCTCATCTGGCTGCCTCTGGCTCCCTGCTTCAACCTCCTGTCCATGTCTCTGTAGTCGTAGCCCCGTTTTACTTTGCATCCTCTCCTGCATAAATGTGTCTTTTCTAGGGCTGGGTGCCAACTTCCATACTTTTTAGGCATTGACCAAATTTTCTCCTTATTATTGAGTATCAAAAATGCCACATCATTCAATACCAACTTTCAATACCTAGGGAGTAAATCCCATCAGCGTCAGTGAGCCAAAAGGCATGCAGCATGCTTCTACCATGATCGAATAATGCTGGTGATTTGCTGTGTAACAAAACACTCTTTCAGGAGCTCAAACAAATTGTACCTTAATGTTTAATTTTGTTTTCTTTTTATTCTAATGGTCTGTGTAAAATTGGTACTGAAAAAAGTCTTGCTCAGAATCGTTAATGTTGGCTTCGGCATTGACATTTATTAGCAATACCAAGCACTTCTTTTCCCAATTTCCTTGTTTGCTTAAGCTTTAGGAAAATCCACTAAGCACTACTGCTTTTTTGTTTTATTCAGCAATGCTAGACCCGTCACTGTAACAAATTGTGCTTGACGATAAATTGTCCCAGAAATGATTGCGATAAACGATAATATTGTTGTTCTGAGACCATTTTTATCTAATATAATGATAATGAAGGGACACATTTTCAAAGAACTTTTATTTCTATAGAATATTGAACACTGGAACTGGAAGTCATTTTAAATAAGTGTTCATCTGCCACATGGTGAGTAAATGTTCGCACCAAAATAGTTTTCAGCCTTCATTTTGGCAAGGGTGCAGCTGCTTTCTTCTGCTCCTCTGCAGGACAGCTGTAGGCTCGTACTGGTTAATGTTCTGTGTGTTGTCGGACACATGCAGCCACTTTTCTGAGAGCGCTTGCGAGACTGACAAGTTGTCACGGAGCGCATGGCTGGGGTCACGGTAGCTACTGTATATGCTACCTATTTAGCATTTAAAGACAGACCTTAAATGCTTCCTTTATATACAGTGGAGTGAAAAAGTGTTTG
>NC_045755.1:1913107-1913207 GCF_008692095.1 Etheostoma spectabile
CATTTCCTGTTCCTTTGCATGTTTGTGTGTTTCGGAACATCAAACCAATTTAAACAATAGTCAAGGACAATACAAGTAACCACAAAATGCAATTTGTAAA
>NC_045755.1:1913217-1915096 GCF_008692095.1 Etheostoma spectabile
TTTATTATTAAAGGTGAAAAAAAATCCCCCTGATTGCCCCCCTTGTTAAAACATACTATAACTGTGGTTGTCCACACCTGAGTTCAATTTCTCTAGCCACACCCAGGCCTGATTATTGCCACCTGTTCACAATCAAGGCATCACTTAAATAGAGCTGCTTGACACAGTAAGGTCCACCAAAGATCCTTAAAAGCTCACATCATCCCGAGACCCAAAGAAATTCAGGAACAATTGAGAAAGAAAGTAATTGAGTCTATCAGTCTGGAAAGGGTTATAAGCCATTTCCAAAGCTTTGGGATCCAGCGAACCACAGTGAGAGCCACTATCCACATGGCGAAGACATGGAACAGTGGTGAACCTTCCCAGGAGTGGCCGGCCGCCTAAAATTACCCCAAGAGCGCAGCACACTCATCCAAGAGGTCACAAAGACCCCACAACAACGTCCAAGAAGTGCAGCCTCCACTCCCTCAGTTAAGGTCAGCGTTCATGCCTCCACCATCAGGAAAAAGACTGGGCAAAAATGGCCTGCATGCAGAGTTCCAAGGAGAAAACCACTGCTGAGCAAAGAACATCAAAGCTCGTCTCAATTTCTCCACACACATCTTGATGACCCCCAGACTTTTGGGACAACATTCTGGTACCGATGGACAAAATGGAACTCTTTGAGGTGTGTGTCCAAGTATATCTGGCGTAGAAGGAACACTGCATTTCATAAAAAGAACATTATACCAACAGTAAAATATGGTGTGGTAGTGTGATGGTCTGGGGCTGTTTTGCTGCTTCAGACCTGGAGACTCTTGATAAAAGGAACTATGAATTCTGCTGTCTACCAGAGATCCTGAAGGGAATGTCCGACCATCTTTTCGTGTACTCACTGAAACAACTTGGGTTCTGCAGCAGGACAATTACCTAAACACACCAGCAATCCACACCGAATGGCTGAAGAAAAACAAAATGAACTTTGGAGTGGCCTAGCCAAGTCCTGACCTGAATCCTATTGAGATGTTGTGGTATGACCTTAAAAAGCCGTTCATGCTTGAAAACCCTCTAATGTAACTGATAGGACATTCTGCAAAGATGAGTGGGCCAAAATTCCTCCAGGACGCTGTAAAAGCCTCATTGCACGTTATCGCAAACGCTTGGTTGCAGTTGTTGCTGCTAAGGGGTGCCCAACCAGTTATTAGGTTTAGGGCAATCCCTTTTTCACACAGGCCATGATGTTTTGGATTTTTTTTCACCTTTAATATAAACACCTTCATTTACAAATTGTATTTTGTGTTACTTGTGTTGTCCTTGCTATTGTTAATTGGTTTGATGTTCCAAAAGTGTGACAAACATGCAAAGGAACAGGAAATGAGGAAGGGGGGCAAACACTTTTTCACACCACTGTATGTTTATTTATCAAGTTCATACGTTCTGTTAAGGATCACAATATTCAAAATTGTTAATGGGAATCGTACATATGTGTAAATGTCTAGTTTGATAGAAATATTCATGTTGGCTGTATGAAGCTTTTACTCTGACTAGTCACCTTGGTAAAGTTGGTATGTTCCAATTTGAGGGGTGGGCTTCAGGCCTATGTAGTCTAGCAGTTGCATTTGCTCCTGACAGAGAGCATGAGTAAAACCTGAGGGAGTAGGGCGTAAGTCCGTTGGATGTCCTCAATAATGGCCTGTCTATGGGTCAATAGAAAACAGTGTGTTTTTTTACAATGTCATCTTTTTGACTCACGTCAATTTCTTTTATTTTCTGAAAGTATTTTGTAGTGTTTGTCTTGATTCTGTTAATTTCTGTATCATTATTTTTCCTCGTCGGCCTTGCTTGGGGTGAACAATAAATATCCCCTCTTACTCAGTGTTGGGCAAGTTACTTTTAAAAA
>NC_045755.1:1915106-1915270 GCF_008692095.1 Etheostoma spectabile
AATTAGTCACAGTTACTAGTTACTTCTTCCAAAAAGCAACTAAATACTTCAGAAAGTAACTAATGCGTTACTTTCAAGTACATTTTTAAATGTGATCCCATCTCCACCCCTCTTTAGCGGAACTTAAAATATATATGCATGTTCAATTATTTATGATAAATCTG
>NC_045755.1:1915280-1915596 GCF_008692095.1 Etheostoma spectabile
TGAAATGGACTCTTAATACAATACATTATTCACAGAAACAATGTACACACATCTAATCTCTTTTAATGTTGCTGTAGCCTCCAATCAGATGCCATGACTGTAGATATTATGTCCAGTGTATCGATACAAATAACAATATAGATGTTTTGGAACTTTTAAAATGTATTGCCGCTCATCATGCCACAACTGGACAAAATTAAATAATGTTTGTTAAGCACTATAGCAAAAATAAATAACCAATATATACACTATTTGTAGTGCAAATAACGTAAGTGACCTGATGTTTATTCTTTTGTGTGTGTGTGTGTGTGTGTGT
>NC_045755.1:1915606-1915916 GCF_008692095.1 Etheostoma spectabile
GGTGATAGAGTGAAGTAGAAGTGAGAGAGTGACAGCGATTAGCTTCAGAGCGAGTAGCCACTCTAGAGTTATAGTCATATGTTTTCTGACCACGGCGGGAAATCTTTAGCAGGAAAAGTTTACCCCCCCCGACTTCACAACGTCATACCTGTCTCTTGTTGACTGAGTTGTTCGCTATGTGTTGTTCGCTATGTGTCCTTGCTTGTGAACACCCGCCAAACTCTACCTCTGATTTTACTCAACCTCAGCCAATCGTCAGCATTTATGGGCTTGTCTCGTGCACAGCCACTAACCAAGGAAGAAAAAAAGT
>NC_045755.1:1915926-1918854 GCF_008692095.1 Etheostoma spectabile
CGGCTCAGAGATCTAGTTGGTCTGATTTTTAAAAAAAGAGCTTCACTTATAGTAACGCGCCGCATTTTTTAAGTTATTAAGATGGGAAGAGTAATCAATTAGATTGTTACTGAAAAAAACTGAGTAACGTCATTATTTTATAACGCCGTATTTCATAACGCGGTAATTCCCATCGCTACTCTTACCAACATCATCTCAGACTTACCTTGTGTGTTTTCACTTGTTCACGGAAAACAGGACGGCGAGTAACTCGGGGGATATCGCTGGGACTACAGTTGAAAATTAGTTGACTGGCTAGCACTGGCACATTTACAGAAATGTTGATTATTGTACGTTGTTCTAATCAACTAAATAAATCTACTGCTCATATACTTGCACCTTGCATTTCCTCTGTCTCTCTCTCTCGGCATGGAGTCCCACCTCCCCACACAAAGACCATGCGACCAGAGGGCTCACTCTTTGTGACGCTAAGAAACCAAAAGTGGTCATCCAGTCTCTTTGGTAGAGAGAGAGAGAGAGACAGAGAGAGAGAGAGAGAGAGAACAAACGGATGGAAATTATCGCGGCTGGAAAAATTATCGAGCTCATTTGTTTTAATGTGCGATTAATTGATTAATTGACTATTGCGCCAGGCCTAAGCAATGCCCTACCTGACATTAGTATCATACGAGCTGCCCAGTACAGACCAGTTGGTGTGTCTGCCTTTAACCAATGATCTTCTATTCCCTCCAAGGATCTGTCTGATTTACTCACCTCAAGTTTTCTACCTTTCTGATCTTACATTTGTCTTCTGTCTTTCTTGTTTTTCACTTTCTTCTTTCCCGCCTTGCTTCTGTCTGTCCTGTTTTTTCTCTGTTTCTGTCTCATTTTCTCTCACTCTGCTCGGCCCTTCCTTGTGGTCTCTACCTCCTGCTCTCTGTCGATCTCTATAACCTCCTCATCTCTCTCCTACCCTTTTTGTCTTTCCAACCTTTATTTATAATTGGCTTTATTTTTTTCTGGCCTGTCTGGCTTTCTCTGTCCCCCTCTCTATCTGGGTTTTATTTTCTGCTTCAGTCTCTCTGCCTCTCTCTGTAAGCCTGGCAGACAGAGTCAGATAGCTCCTTTTAAACCATGTGATCCCTATGTATCCATGTGCTGGCCATCTACAAGGACACTACAAAGGAAGATGCTTCCTGTCTCCTTGATCCTGGATCATAGCGCATTATTAAAGCATTAAAACCCAGGATGATGAGCTTTACGGGGATGTGGTTGGTGCTGCTCTAGAAATTAAAAGGTTTCTTCAAAGTAAGTACACACACATACATGCTGAATGATTTGAGGGAAATATCTAAGTGCAAGCATCACCAATGTAGCGATTCAAATTGTGATTATTTTCCAGACTGGTGATGTTGGTCTGTATAGTATTAAACAAGATACATTACAGCAGGGTTCTCTGTGCATCTTCCAGCAGCATGCATCTACTGTAAAAAGGAGGTGCGTCTCTGTCAAGGACAGCAAACGTCCAAGGGAAAAGAAGGGACTGGAGGACACTGATAGATTTGCAGCCTTCTGTGCAAACAGACAAGATTGAAAAACATTAAAAAAAAAATTGATTAAATGATGAAGTTGTTTAGGTCCTCCTAGGGTAATCTTTTATAAAAACCAGTTCAGTGGAGAACAGTGATATTACATGTAAACACTACCTGTTTAAGTTTACCCAAGGTCCTAATTTGTGAACATCTCATATAATGAACTTAAAAAATAATATGCTACACTAAGGAGTTGGGATGTCACAATAACCACATAGTACTTTAGTTGTTGGTTTTTATGCTTGCGGCCATCTTTGCCAGTCAAAAAGTATTTATCGTTGAATGCGAGTGAATGGGCTCCATACTTTTTCAACTCAAGGTCAATATTGTTTTCACTAACAACAAATTATCCTTGCATTTACAGTATATGGAACATCTTTACTCTTCCTGTTACGTTGCATTTGGAGGTCTACACTTAGAAACTGGCAGGATGGCGGTGACAGGAAAAACTAACCGCTAAAATTAGCTGTTCAAAACCCTTTTTTAGTAAACTCTGTGAACACAAACTGTGTTCTTAATGCTTGAGTTCATGTGTAGAGCTCCTGCTGATACTTTGAGGATAGTACCATGTTGTGTCGAGCCTTCTTAGTGTTTTGAAAATAACGACTTTGATGCTCATATTATAGTTGTGCCCCTAGCACTCCCATTTCAAAAGGCCATTTGACCAAAAATCTTAAAAGTGCCGCTTCCGTCCTAATTATGCTTTTAAACGAAAGTTTGACTTGGTTTTGTCTACGGTAACAGCTTTCACTTGGAACTCCAAATCGCTCTGAAGAGTCTGCTTCTCTCTGCCGTTGTTTTTCACCTTGACCCGTGTTACGATAGCTGCCATTAGGGAACGTCAACACTTGTTCCAGCGGACCAGCATGACATCTGTTAACTTTAACCTGCTCGGCTCCATGTGGGAAAAAACAAACAAAGAAAAACAGACTTAACTTAACCCGACTACTTGTCAGGAACTTCTTCAGCAAATGTAACTGGCCCAGGATGACCCAAGTGTGTAAAACGCATGCTGTAAAACTGTTCAAGGAGGATCTGTGGTGGCCTGATTTATTTAGCTTACATATATTCTATATGGTATCATGTAATTGGAATGGCAGTAGCTGGAATAATCTGAACCTACAATACATCACTCTGCAGCCATTATTAAGATGGCCTTAACCCTAGGGTCAAATTGACCCATTTTGCTATATCAATGTTCTTTTTAATTTCCCAAAATATGATTGATTCCACACAACGCTCTTTGGCGAGTACAAATCTCTGCTTTCATGATTTTTTTCTGTCTTATTCAATTTTATAGCATTTGGAGAAAAAAGTTGCTTTTGAAATAGTATTGAGTAAAAGTTGACATATTCCA
>NC_045755.1:1918864-1920284 GCF_008692095.1 Etheostoma spectabile
ATCCATCAACAAACATTCCTTTAATTTTAGTCTAAATAATTTCTAATTTCTGCTTTTCTAACTCACACATTAGCTATAATTTCCTATAAATGAGGTTCATTGACCATGAATTACAAAACTAACTGTAAAACTAAAGTTAAGAAGTTAGTGTTACGTAGTGTTAAATGTAAAAAAAGTGACAAACATTGTAAAAAGTGTTTTAAAAAAGGGACAAAAACATAAGAAAAAGTTAAAAACATTGATTAAAAAGATTTTCAATTTTGACGGGAAGACAACACAGGCACCAAACACTGCAACTGGTTCAGTGGAGCTGCATTGCAACAGGCAGCAGTTGTAAATGTAAGTAAGTGTGTGAATACAAAACAGGATGGTGAAAGAAAGCATATGTGCTGAGCTGATTATTGGCTGAAAGAGAACGAACCAAACAGACCAATCTGATCTGCTCTTAGCAGGCTGCCTTGATTAATTGAGGCGGCGGCTCACGTTGGTGAAGAGTAAACAAAACCTCCCTGCTGTTCTGCTTTAGCTGGACTTGGCTGCTAATCAGAGCTGTGGATCTCTTCTGTGAATCTAATCCTCCAAAGCGTTGCTCTCGTGCGTGTAAGACAGTGACTCTGAGAAGTGTATCTGAGAAGTTGTATCTGTTGTCAGCGGTTGTGAGGTGTGGTAACAAAGATGGCACCCAAGCTTTTCCTCTTTCACTTCATCTTCTTCGTTTCAATCTTCTTCAGTTTTTCTCTCCATGCTTCCAAGTTAGCATCCATCTCTTTGTCACACTTTCATCATCTCTAATCCTCTTGGTTTCTGTCTCTGACACACTCTCACTTTTCTCTCCCTCTCTTATTCATTTGCTGACTCGCTCCCTCAGGCCCACAACCATGTTGGTAGCTGTAGCTGTGTCTATGGAGACAAAAGCGTGTGCTGCATTCCCCACTGCAGCCAACAGCCTCCTCGCACCAACAAAGCCTATTTGCTTCTTTGGCCGTCCTTGGAGGATAAGTGAATAGACGTTTATATTTTGCCCAAGCTAATATTTTTCTCTGTCTCGCTCCTGTACGGAGGGCAGTTGAGCTGGAGATTGTCCTTGGTGATTTGCTGCCAGTGAAGAATGAAGATGTGCGAGGTCGGCCGCGTTCAAGGACAACTCTGGACTCTAGCTGCTAACAGTGGAAAGGACTGTAAACACACACAAAAACAGCTCTTTCACCTTCAATAGGATTAAATGGGAAAATATGACCAATGCTGTTAAAAAGACAATGATTAAAGAATATAAAAAACATAATTTAAAAAACAAATTTTCTCTTGTAGTCCAATTGAAAAATGCACCAACTGAAACTCAATGAAGAGGTACATCGTGCTCCTCTACAGGCTTGAATGGTGGTGTGTGTGTGTGTGTGTGTGTTTGTGTGTTTGTGTGTGT
>NC_045755.1:1920294-1921442 GCF_008692095.1 Etheostoma spectabile
GTGTGTGTGTGTGGAGGAGGACCCGCAGTACATCACAGCCTGGCTAATGGAACACTGCGCTCCTGAAGGGTCCTCAGCTCTACCTCGTCCATCACGGCTCCCACATTCATCCACAGAGGATTCTGGGTAGACGCTGACACCTGAGCACACCTGCAGGACTTAAGTCTTGTTTGTGCCTGTCAAGTGCTCTGCCTCTTGTGCTAAGGATGGCAAATCTTATTCTTTCCTCTACAACATTAAATATTCATAACTAAATAAGCAACAATCCAAGTTAGATATTTATGCACTAAAAACATTTTAAGGATTTGACAACTTTCTCATGCATTCTCATGCACGTAAAGTATGATATTATACAAATACATTAGGCACCAACCCTTGGGTTGTCTTTTGTTTTGCCTGTTTTGTGAAATATAAATTATTAGTTTTACAGAATGCATGGTCAATAAACCATTTACATGAAGTCATACTATTTGGACTAATAGTTAATATATGAGAGACATATATTGATGGATAATCACAGACAGATATATGTCAAAGTTCCATCAGGAATTCTGTTTTACCATTTAGTTTTGTTTTTTTAAATGGCAGCACATAATCACACCCGTTATCTAGGAAGACCACACATGCTATAATATCAAACACAGAGGATTCAGCGGCCCAATCCCAAAGTCCAGACTCACAGGCTCATGGACTTTGGTGCACGTTCTCGTGAAATTTGTAAGGGTTTAGGGTTGTCCCGATGTAAAATTTCAAAGTGCGTGGGTTTGAGTACCCACTTACCGAGCCCTTCCCGTAAGTCTGCGATGATGCAGACTTCACCAAAGGGAATTACTCACAGTTCAAAGGGTTGCAACGCTTACTGTGGAGACCATAGGGAAATCTGGAAATTACAAAGGTAAACAACAGCCCAAACACGGTACGGAACGGACGTGTTGTCCAGCTTGTAAAACAAGAGTTTGGAAAGTTTTTGAATCAGGCAGCCGTCGCCTGTGCCCTGGTCGTGTGGAAAGAAACAAACTTAAAAGTGTCAACAACATCTTTATTAAACGTTGCCGAGGTAACATTTGAAGTGCTGTCCCGATCCCTTTTATACCTATCTCAGCTCTTATGGCGTCACACACACTTAGCACCTGAGATCAATTAAGTCT
>NC_045755.1:1921452-1924811 GCF_008692095.1 Etheostoma spectabile
AGTCCTTAGTCCTCAGGGCTCACTTTGGAATTGGGCCAGTGACGCTCTTCACAAGTAACATCAATGACCACTGTTTGATTAATGTTGCTTGCGGTAATGTTACTTGTTACTAAGAGCGTTGTAGGGAAACATCCATGATTTTTGTGGCCAATTTGGTCGAGAAAAAAAAACAAAACAGGAGGACTGAAACACCAGTGTCCCCTTGAGTAGTACTCCCAGCACATGAACACAAGTCTTGTGTTTTCCCCTTAACTTCTTCCGTGACACAAGCTCTGCTCCCCCGTTTGACAGCCCTGTGTTTTAGGATCTTCTAACTCTTCTACAGCAGCAGTCAATGGGATGCGTACAGTAATAAATATGTGGAATACATAAAATTACAATGCATTACTTTTTATAGCTACTGTATATGTACAACTGGTTCATAGGAACAGCCTGAGGGAGGTGTTGGGGTGGATGGTTAATTTAGACTAAGTGGACCTTTTTGAGTCCCACCCACACAAAGCAGTAAGTCAAGGACACAAACAGAAATGCACAAATCTCTGAAATAAGCAAAAGTGTGTGTTCATGTTTTCACGGACCACATTGCTCATGGTAAAAAGTAGAGCTGTTGAAATTAATCAAATAATCGATGCATCGCAATGCGGACATGGACGGTGCTGCATCGATGCGACCGTAATTGATTATAACGCAATGATGTCACTCGTTAATTTTCCCACCGGGGCATAAACAAGCCAATGAAAAATACCATTCTCAGTAGCTTACACGGTTCCTATAGACCTATGATAGACTTCAGTCCAAGGGTGAGCATATCATTTTCTCACACGGCCATATGAGAAACAGGGACTGTTGTGGAGGGCCGGACCAATTCTGGACATTTCTGCTCAATATTTATTTTATGTCAGACGGCACGTTCTCAGACGTCTTTTTTTCTGTATTAGCACAGCAGAGTCCTCCAAACACTATTTAATAAACTCCCCTTCAGAAAATGGCTTGTTGTTTTTGGTGATCTAGTAGGATATCACAAAGCTGGTCTTGAAGCTTGCTGCGTTTGCAGCTTAACTAGCAAAGCTTCAGATGCCTGTTCCCGCTCTGCATCAGCCAAGTTGTATTTCTCTGCGTGTTTAGTATTATAGTGCCGATTCAAGTTATAATCTTTTAACACAGCAATCTGTTCTCCGTAAACTAAGCACACGGCTTAACCTTTGACTCCGTAAATAAATACTTAGAAGTCCATGTTTGGTTAAAAACTCGCCTCTCTTTTCTCTCATCTCCGTGAGCTGACATGTTTTACTGATGACAGCTCATTCACGTCTCCCCCTCAGTTTGCGGCTTGCGGACACAGGGGTTTGACACATTGCAGTTCTTCCTCTACTTCTTTTTAATTGCAACTTGCAACCAGAGAAGAAGAAGTTGGATATGTTTGCAGAAAAAAAAACAATCACCTTCAAAATAACAATGCAGTTGTATTCCATGCATTTACAGTTATTTACGTTTGTTGCTAACTTCACATTGACTTCCCGGGGGTCGGTCTGGTTACAATTTAATGTATGCCTAACAAACTTTCTGTTTACATATTCTGTTGTTTTGCACATTCAGGAAGTGCAATGTGCTCGGTGCTGTAGTTTCATGCATCCAATTTATTTAGTATTGCAAGAGAATGCTTTGCTATTTAAAGCTTGAAAAGCTACTGGCTTTAATCAAAAAAAGTATTTTACGCATCATGATGCATCGAGATATCAAATCACTGACATGATAATCGTATTCACACCTAGTAAAAAGCCGATTGAGAAAAAAAGGTTTTCACTTTGCAGTGTTTTTAAATTAATCGCATCCTAAGCTTCTTAAATCTCTTTAAAGCAAACCCTGCTGAGCCAAGGTGCAGTACAACATGCTATCAGTCCCACCGGATCACCTCTGGGGGGTTGACCAGCACTATTGAGCGCTGTGGTGTTTTCATGTCTATCGGCTTTGCATTATCGGCACGTGATGAGGACATCTGCATGCAGGTCAGTAGATGCCTCTAAGCCTTCATTAATTACCAATGGAGCCCGGCACGGTAACAGCTTTAAAATCTGATCACTGACGTCTGATGCTGTTTGTTCATAGGATTGCCTCCGTTTGCTGTTATTGCCAATTATGCAGGAAAAATGACAACATTACATGGAGATTGCTACTGATAATGGGCTCCCCTCCCAGTTGGGGTGTATTGATGCATTGTGAGTTGCTGTTCTTCGTGGATTGAAACTGCATTTTCAGTCCTCTGTTTACCCAGGAAAGACTTACAGTAGCCAAGCCATCCTTATGGATTTATCAGTGCCGAAATTGGCTACACTGATAAATGGTTCCTGCATCCCTTTGTGAGGGCGGGGAATCAATATAATTTTATTATATCCAAATCGTTATTTATAAAACAGCGTTCAGAGCAGTGTTAGAATCATATTGTATAAAGATTGTGAGCATGGAAACCAAACAGATCAGAGCGACTCATACAGAATCCTCCAGTGGGGGAAGAAGTACTCAGATCTTTAAGTAAAAATAACACTACCACAGTGTAGAAATACTCTGTTACAAGTAAAAGTCCTGCATTTAAAATGTACTGAAGTTAAATTACATTAGTAATTGTATCAAAAATATACAGTACTTAAAGTACCAAAAGTAAAATTACTACATTGTGAATTATTATAATTATTGATACCTTAATGTGTTACACCTATGTGCAACTAGAGCTGCAAAGATTAATCAATTAGTTGTCAACTATTAAATTAATTGCCAACTATTGAAAACCAATGCATTTAAGTATTTTTTTATGAAAGTCCAAATTCTCTGATTCCAGCTTGTTAAATGTGTATATCTTCTAGGTTCTTTTCTCCTCTGTGAAAGTAAGCCTAATGTCTTTGAGTTGTGGACAAAACGAGACGTTTGAGGACGTCATCTCGGGCTTTGGGAAAGACTGATCCACACATAATTTTTCCCCACTGTTCTGACATTTTATAAACCAAACAACTAATCAATTAACCAAGAAAATAATCAACCTATTAATTGAGCATGAAAATAATCGTTAGTTGCAGCTTGTAAAGATGGAGCTAATTTGAATGAATTACTTGGTAGCTTGTGTACTCCTCCTAGATAGATAGATAGATAGATAGATAGATAGATAGATAGATAGATAGATAGATAGATAGATAGATAGATAGATAGAATGTTTATTTATCCCAATAAAATGGAACTCCTGTGTTACAGCAGCAAAATCAGTCACAAAGCACAGAATATAAATATAAATGAAATACTAGAAAAAAATACACAAACATACAATATACATGAAATATAATACGAATAAAGTAAAAAAGAACAAATATTTG
>NC_045755.1:1924821-1924929 GCF_008692095.1 Etheostoma spectabile
GGATGGGGGAACAAAAATGTGCAACTGCTTAAATAATATGCTAAAATGTGCTAAATGCCTTAAATGTAAATACATGTAAATGTGCAGGTTGCATTAGTGCAGTAGTGT
>NC_045755.1:1924939-1928196 GCF_008692095.1 Etheostoma spectabile
AAGTCTCATCTACCACCCAGAGATGACATGTTTAATAGTGTTATTGCTTGTAAATGTAAATGTGCTGTATTTATATAGCGCTTTTCCAGTCTTAACAACTGCTCAAAGCGCTTTTACATCTACAGGAAACATTCACCATACACACACTGTGGCCGGGGCTGCCGTACAAGGTGCCACCAGCTCATCAGATAAACATTCACACACATTCACACTCCGATGCGCAGCACCGGGGGCAACTCGGGGTTCAGTGTCTTGCCCAAGGACACTTCGACAATGACTGCAGGGGCAGGGATCGAACCACCAACCTTTCAATTGGTAGGCGACCACCCTACCACTGAGCCACAGCCGCGCTTGTGGTATGAATGATTTTCTGTAGCGGTCCGAGGGGCATCGAAGCTGTCGGGGCCTCTTTGAGAAGCTGCTCCTCTGTTGGAACAGTGTGGGGTGGAGAGGGTGGTCAGGGTTATCCATGATAGATAACAGTTTGTTCAGTGACCTCCTCTCCGATGCTGCTGCCCCAGCAGATGGCGGAGGAGAACAGAGCGCTAGCCACAACAGACTGGTAGAACATCTCCAATATCCTGCTGCACACGTTGAAGGATCTCAGCTTCCTCAGGAAATAGAGTCTGCTCATACCCTTCTTGTAAAACGCAGTGTGTTGGTCTTCCAGTTCAGCCTGCTGTCGATGTTGACACCTAGGTATCTGTAATCCTCCACCATGTCCATGTCACTTCCCAGGATGCAAAGGGCTGCGAGCCGTTCCCTTCCTCCTGAAGTCGATCACCATCTCTCTGTGTCTATCTACGTTCAGCAGCAGGCAGTTCTTACCAGACCACTCCAAAAAGTCACCACCATGCCCTGTACTCCCCCTCCTGTCCATCCCTTATACACCCAACACGCAGAGTCATCAGAAAACTTCTGTAGGTGACATGACTCTAAGTTGTACTGGAAGTCTGTGGGTTATAGGTGAACAGAGGAGACAGCACAGTCCCCTGCGGGGCCCCCTACCACTCACCACCACGTCAGACAGAACACGGTCCAGGCGACAAACTGTGGTCTACTGTCAGGTATTCAGTGATCCAGGAGACTATGGACCCACCGCACCCACACCCGCAGCTTCTCACCAAGTAGCATGGCTGGATGGTGTTGAATGCACTGGAGAAATCAAAAAATGTGATTCTCACAGTGCCGCCATCACCATCTAGGTGCAAATGAGCTCGCTGCGAAAGTAGATGACAGCGTCGTCCACTCCCAGACAAGGCTGGTAGCAAACTGTAGGGTCCAGAGAAAACTCCCCTGCGGCCTCAGGTAGGCCAAACCAGCCTCTCCAGCACCTTCATCCATGAGATGTGAGAGCCACTGGGCGGTAGTCCTTGAGGCCAATGGAGTCTACTTCTTGGGGACCGGACAAGGCAGGATGTCTTCCACAGCGCGGCACCCTCTGCAGGCTCAGCTCATTGAAGAGGTACTGGAGAACACCAACAGCTGATTGGCGCGGTCTTCGGACCCTGGGGCTGATGCCATCCGGGCCAGCAGCCTTGCGCTGGTGTACCTCTCACATCGTCTCTTCACCTCCTAGGGGTCAATCACCTCCTAGGGGTCAATCACCTCCTAAGGGCCAATCAAGTATTTAAAAGATTTAAATCCTTTAATGATTCTGCAATGGGAAATTCCTAATTTCACAGTTTTATTATTTATAGTTAGCATAAAAAATTGCATATTTTTTTATGTGTAGTGGAGTCACAGAAAAAAAGCGAAATAGGAAGTAAAATACCTCTAAATTGTTAAGTACAGTACTTTAGTAAATTAATTACTTCCCACCGACAAAATCCTCCACTCCATTCTATATAACTGAACTGCCAGTAAAGAATATGTCCACAATGTGGGGTAAAGTGCAACAGAAGGTCGATAACCACCAGAGAAAAGGAAAAGGACACCACACACCACGCCCCTACAGCACATTTTCACCCTGCTGTGCTGGCTCTCAAAGCGGTCAGCCAATCCTGGCGCTCACATGTGGGCACACGACGGAGCCGGACCACAGACTGGTAAATATCCAACGGACCAGCTCACTGCTTCCTCTAAGCTGCGAGCGACAGGTGAAAGATCTTGCTCAAAGTCAACAGATTGCAGCATGTGCGTCGATGGATGAATGTTTAGTGTGCTCATAGCTGATTACCCAGGAGAGCAGACGAGAGGGGCAGACAGAGGGCAGGAGAAAATTATGCCTTCATGTGGGTGGTTGTAGGTGAGGAAAAAGCTTTTTTTAATTGTTTTTCACCATATAAAAATGATGGTTTTGACAGATTGTTTGCTGTACACTGTGTGTTTTTACTATCATTTTGACAAAATATCTTGACTCAAGGTCCTACTAACTTTTTCTTGTCTTTCCAGCCTCACTGTCTTCATCAGCGGATGAATTGTGTTGTCATGGAGTTGTCATCATGGAGATCATCCATTCATGAAGTTTTTGTCAGCTCATAAGACCCTGGTGTTTGGTTGAAACCTGGGGAAAAGCATACCGTAAGTGGGCCTTTAGTCAATTATTTTGTCCAAATACTGTTTCCCAATTTAAGAATGAAGCTTAAGTTTATATTTCTCATAATTTCTTTTCCTCGCCTTTCTGAGTATGATGATGGGCTTTGCAGTATGCAGTCTTTCTTATCTTTTTTTTTAAAAGTAGGTGAGGAGTCACACTTTCAGCTGCACAAAAAAACCTTTTCCCTGTCTTGGCTGTCGCAGCTGCTATCTCCCACTTCACCTTGCCCTTTCCTGCCCAGCCTATCGCACTTAACAGCCTCTCTACCTCGCTTGAACCTGTCTACCTCCTATTTCCCTTCATACTGTATCGCCATAAGATTCTCATTCATGTCACAGCCGCATTGACCTTGCATTCATGGCGGCGCGATCCGCTTTATCGCCTATAAATTACGTGCATGGCAATTAGGCGAAAAATAATGGCAAACAAGGCTGTATTTCTTACTTTGACAAGTTCTAAGCACACCCAGATGCTGCTCAGTCCAACCACATCTATCCACTAACATGGATCAGAGGTGTTAATGCCTTGCTCTGAGGAACCTCATTAGTGTGACAGATTTGTCATCATGTCTGTCTTTAGCTCTCAATCACACTGGGCTTGGTTTAAAGGTCTGAAAGCACCAATACATACCTTGCCTTAATTTAAGAAGACAGCACATGCAGAAGTATCACCCAGCTGCTTGACCCACAGCGAGCGGTTGGATGGAAACAAGTATGAG
>NC_045755.1:1928221-1928428 GCF_008692095.1 Etheostoma spectabile
AAGGACACTTCGACAATGACTGCAGGGGCAGGGATCGAACCACCAACCTTTCAATTGGTAGGCGACCACCCTACCACTGAGCCACAGCCGCGCTTGTGGTATGAATGATTTTCTGTAGCGGTCCGAGGGGCATCGAAGCTGTCGGGGCCTCTTTGAGAAGCTGCTCCTCTGTTGGAACAGTGTGGGGTGGAGAGGGTGGTCAGGGTT
>NC_045755.1:1928438-1928502 GCF_008692095.1 Etheostoma spectabile
GATAACAGTTTGTTCAGTGACCTCCTCTCCGATGCTGCTGCCCCAGCAGATGGCGGAGGAGAAC
>NC_045755.1:1928512-1934767 GCF_008692095.1 Etheostoma spectabile
CCACAACAGACTGGTAGAACATCTCCAATATCCTGCTGCACACGTTGAAGGATCTCAGCTTCCTCAGGAAATAGAGTCTGCTCATACCCTTCTTGTAAACAGCAGTGCTGTTGGTCTTCCAGTTCAGCCGCTGTCGATGTTGACACCTAGGTATCTGTATCCTCCCCATGTCCATGTCACTTCCCAGGATGCAAAGGGCTGCGGACCGTCCCTTCCTCCTGAGTCGATCACCATCTCTCTGGTCTATCTACGTTCAGCACAGGCAGTTCTTACCAGACCACTCCACAAAGTCACCACCAGTGCCCTGTACTCCCCCTCCTGTCCATCCCTATACACCCAACAACTGCAGAGTCATCAGAAAACTTCTGTAGGTGACTACTCTAAGTTGTACTGGAAGCTGTGGGTAGTATGTGAACAGGAAAGGAACAGCACAGTCCCCTGGCGGGCCCCCGTACACTCACCACCACGTCAGACAAACACGGTCCAGGCGGACAAACTGTGGTCTATCTGTCAGGTAGTCAGTGTCCAGGAACTATGGACGCACCGGCACCCATCACCCGCAGCTTCTCACCAAGTAGCAGTGGCTGGATGGTGTTGAATGCACTGGAGAAATCAAAAAATGTGATTCTCACAGTGCCGCCATCACCATCTAGGTGCAAATGAGCTCGCTGCAGAAGATAGATGACAGCGTCGTCCACTCCCAGACAAGGCTGGTAGGCAAACTGTAGAGGGTCCAGAGAAGAACTCCCCTGCGGCCTCAGGTAGGCCAAGACCAGCCTCTCCAGCACCTTCATCACATGAGATGTGAGAGCCACTGGGCGGTAGTCCTTGAGGCCAGATGGAGTCTACTTCTTGGGGACCGGGACAAGGCAGGATGTCTTCCACAGCAGCGGCACCCTCTGCAGGCTCAGGCTCAGGTTGAAGAGGTACTGGAGAACACCAGACAGCTGATTGGCGCAGGTCTTCAGGACCCTGGGGCTGATGCCATCCGGGCCAGCAGCCTTGCGCTGGTGTAGCCTCTCCAGCTGTCTCTTCACCTCCTAGGGGTCAATCACCTCCTAGGGGTCAATCACCTCCTAAGGGCCAATCAAGTATTTAAAAGATTTAAAATCCTTTAATGATTCTGCAATGGGGAAATTCCTAATTTCACAGTTTTATTATTTATAGTTAGCATAAAAAAATTGCTATATTTTTTTATGACATGTAGTGGAGTCACAGTAAAAAAAAGCAGAAATAGGAAAGTAAAATACCTCTAAATTGTTAAGTACAGTACTTTAGTAAATTAATTACTTCCCACCGACAAAATCCTCCACTTCCATTCTATATAACTGGAACTGCCAGTAAAGAATATGTCCAACAATGTGGGGTAAAGTGCAACAGAAGGTCGATAACCATCCAGAGAAAAGGAAAAGGACACCAACAGCCACGCCTACAGCACATTTATCACCTCTGCTGTGCTGGCTCTCAAAGCGGTCAGCCAATCCTGGCGGCTCACATGTGGGCACACGACGGAGCCGGACCAGGCAGAACTGGTAAATATCCAAACGGACCAGCTCACTGCTTCCTCTAAGCTGCGAGCGACAGGTGAAAGATCTTGCTCAAAGTCAACAGATTGCAGCAGGTGTGCGGCTGCGGATGGATGAATGTTTATGTGCTCATAGCTGATTACCCAGGAGAGCAGACGAGAGGGGCAGACAGAGGGCAGGGAGGAAATTATGTCCTTCAGTGTGGGTGGGTGTAGGTGAGGAAAAAGCTTTTTTTAATTGTTTTTCACCATATAAAAATGATGGTTTTGACAGATTGTTTGCTGTACACTGTGTGTTTTTACTATCATTTTGACAAAATAATCTTGACTCAAGGTCCACTTACTAACTTTTTCTTGTCTTTCCAGCCTCACTGTCTTCATCAGCGGATGAAAGTTGTTGTCATGGAGTTGTCATCATGGAGATCATCCATTCATGAAGTTTTTGTCAGCTCATGAAGACCCTGGTGTTTGGTTGAAACCTGGGGAAAAGCAAGTACCGTAAGTGGGCCTTTAGTCAAGATTATTTTGTCCAAATACTGTTTCCCAATTTAAGAATGAAGCTTAAGTTATATTTCTCATAATTTCTTTTCCTCGCCTTTCTGAGTATGATGATGGGCTTTGCAGTATGCAGTCTTTTCTTTTTATCTTTTTTTAAAAGTAGGTGAAGGAGTCACACTTTCAGCTGCACAAAAAAACCTTTTCCCTGTCTTGGCTGTCGCAGCTGCTATCTCCCACTTCACCTTGCCCTTTCCTGCCCAGCCTATCGCACTTTAACAGCCTCTCTACCTGCTCCTTGAACCTGTCTACCTCCATATTTCCCTTCATACTGTATCGCCATAAGATTCTCATTCATGTCACAGCCGCAGTGACCTTGCATTCATGGCTGCGCGATCCGCTTTATCGCCTATAAATTACGTGCATGGCAATTAGGCGACAAATAATGGCAAACAAGGCTGTATTTCTTACTTTGACAGAGTTCTAAGCACACCCAGATGCTGCTCAGTCCAACCACATTCTATTCCACTAACATGGATCAGAGGTGTTAATGCCTTGCTCTGAGGAACCTCAGTAGTGTGACAGATTTGTCATCATGTCTGTCTTTAGCTCTCAATCACACTGGGCTTGGTTTAAAGGTCTGAAAGCACCAGATACATACACTTGCCTTAATTTTAAGAAGACAGCACATGCAGAAGTATCACCCAGCTGCTTGACCCACAGCGAGCAGGTTGGATGGAAACAAGTATGAGCAACTGCTTCCTTTGTTTTTATTGTTTACAGACAGATGACAAGACCGCCCCTGCCATAGAATTAAAATGGATAGAAAGGCAATTCTCATTAAAATCAACATAGAGAGCCAGCTGCTAAATGAGTCATTTTAACAACTTAATGCGTCACCCACACAAAGCACACTGCTATCGCCAAACGATTTACAGCTGTGTAGGGCTGTACCAAATATCATTTTTTGAGCTTCAATGCTTCAATGCTAAGCAGAGTTAAGTTTTTGTTGCCGGCATCCAAAACAAATGGAAAGACCTGTGTTTTTACCGGATTGTCTGACAGTGTTGTGAATGAAAGCTCAGCCAGCCGGCGACTCACTGTGTTGGTATTGTGCACGGCCGTAACTAACGTCTTACTATGTTTACTTTGAACACATTGCCTGAAACTACCAAGCACAGCATAAATTAACCCAGCGGCTAGCGGACACTAAGCAAGCAGCTTAATCTGGAAAACAAAAAAACATAACAGTGAAATCAACCTGTATGGTCATTTAAAAAAAAAAATTTAAATTTAAAATACAATACTCACCCATCAAACAATTATTCGATTTAGTTGGATGTTCGCTCATTTTCTTTGACCGGTTGGGCGTGGGGGCGTGGCAGAATTGGCAAGTTAACATTAGCCAACTAACAAGTTGTCTGCTGGCTGGCTTGCTGGTTCCGCCGTGCTTTCATGCTGCATTTGTTCCAGAGAACGAGTCAAACAGCTGGCTGGGTCCAACGGTCCGCTGACCAACTGCTGATGGGTCTGACAGTCCGTCTTCTCCTCGCTGCATTGGGCCACTCTCCAGTTTTGACATTCTTTACGGCCCCACTGTTGTGTTGTCACCATGACAACCAACAACATTTGCCATTTTGTTTTGTAGGCTACTCAAATGACCAAGGCAAAGAGTCCAATAGCCTTTCTATCCATTTAATTTCTATGGCCTCTGCTCTCATTTGATTGGACAACAGAGACATTTCATATGCTAATTTTAATAATGAAAATATGTATGGAGTCCATGGTAGACAGGATAAGTTGGTTGTTATATTTTGGGAGCCAGTAGCACACATCTTTACTGAGCTTTGTCCAGCAGCAGTGTTACTTTGTCACCTTGCACATAGCACCTTTTAATATGTAATTGCTTTAACTGCTTAGAGCCCTATCTTGCACCCTGCGCAGCGCAAAGCCTGACGCAAGTGTCTTTCCTAGTTTAAGACCGACGCAGTTTAGTTTTCAATTTCCCGTCCACCGCCCAAGTCATTTAACTAGCAATGCACCTAATTGTATTTTCTTCAGTATTCAGTGTGTTTTCATAATTTCGGATTTCATTTTTTGCTGTATTGTTGTGTGTCTGGTCCTTATGTCTGTCAGCTGGCTGTAGAAACAATTGCCCCTTGGGGACAATAAAGTTACCTTGACTTGACCTGCGCCCATCTTTGCGCCCATGGGGGTGCTGTTCAGGTGCATTCAGGGCGTATTGCTATCTTGAGGCAGCGGGAAGTGATCGTGCCACTGACCAACAAAAACCTGGTCTAAAGTCTGTAACGCAGCATTTCATTGTTATTTTACTAGCAAATTAGTAAAATGCTCCTAAGCTTATGCACAGTGCACACACAATGATTGTTACAAACACACACACACACACACAAGGAAGTGCAGCAGCACACAAACATGCAAAAGATTACAAATAAAAATATGACAAATCCTCCGTCATAAGAGCAATGTCAATGTCCGCCGTCGAACTAGCAAAAGTGGATTTGGACACGCCCTACACGCACTTGCACTATGCACTTCATGCCGTGCACTTAGATTGTTAATATGGTGGCCTTGATGTTTATAGTACTTGTTAATGTGTAGTCTGTTCAGTGTTGTATTCAATATGTGTTGTTTGATGGCTTATATATCGTTCTATAGTCATGTAAGCAGCACAGCTGGCCTACTCTTCTTCTTGCTGTACTGAAAGCAATTTCCTTCGCCATCCCCTCTGTTCCTCGGCAGACATGTGTGGCTCTGTTGTCATGACAAGACTGTATGCAAAATGAAATCAATTGTCTGTCTTTTCAGAAACTCACTACTGAACTGAGGATGTTTCCTTCTATTCACGATGAATTCAGTCCAGAAGAAAAGGCATACAGTCTTATACTGTGTGGGTCACAGTTGGGCTTTATGACTATTGACAAAATCCAGATGTCACGTTTTAATGACAGTTAACTTTGTTTGATATGAGAGGGGAATAAAACAGTCCTCTTTAAGTGTATGTTTAATTAAATCTTTATGTAAAATGGATATTCTATTCCTAATGTAATTGCATATTTAATCTTTTGAAATGACCCTCTTACACCATGTCTGACTTATTGTTATTTTACTACCAGCCTAATTAGGAGAGGAGGGGAACCTATTATATTTTATTCCCGTTAGTCAGAAGAGAATGAATACATAAACATTGAAAAATATAGATGTATTACAGAGACAAAATTACTCTGCCCCTCCCTGACACACAAAACCCCAATACAACATTGCTTTTTGCATGCAATGTAACAAAATCAGCAGATAACAGAACATGCTCTAAAGCGTTAGCCTGGTGTTATTCCATATTTTTCTTGAAGTCCAAAACCAACAATACGTTAGTCCTACTCTCAATACAACATGCTTTCTCTGTCTGAGTCATCCCCAAGCTAATTGGTTCCCACTGAAGACATAAAAAGGCTCAGTAATGTCTTAAAACAGCTGGGCACCGTAAACATTACACCTGCAAGCATAAGCATGTTAACATTGATATTGTGGGCATGCTGATGTTAGCATTTACTATATGGCATACATGTCAAGCAATAAACTGTTTCAGGCCCCAGCCTTTGCCGGAAGCATTGTTTTTCAGCTTGATCATCCCATTTCGCGAATGCGATAGTCCAGAAACACCTTAATGGAAATTCACATATTTGGCACAAATGTCCTGTTGGATTTAAGAATGAACTGATTAGAATTTGGTGGTCAAATATTGACTTCACTTTGGTCATCATAATGTTCTTATCTGGCCATTATTCAACACCATAACTCAGGAACAGAATGGGCTGCATTTGGTACTATGCTGAATTGGGAACACTAATCTCATAACTGTGATAAATATAGAATATAGATTGTGAGCTGTAGAATTTAAAAGTAAAGTTGGAAGTACTTAAATGTTAGCAGAACAGAATTCCTGAAGGCCACCTTCGTTGATCACAGATGTCACTTCCATTCCTCACTGATTTGTTTTCTCATAGCCAGCACGTTCTCGTCCCTGCCAGCCAGTCATGTTGTGTCAAGGTAAATTGATCATAACCGAAGCTGAGCAGCCCAATCATTTTCCCATTTTACTGTGGCTATTGATCCTTTTCTCTGTACAGCCAAGTTGAGTCAAAATGGATTAGCCATCAGATTAAGTCCAAACATTCTGTGGGAGGGTCATTTAAATGGATACGACATCCCCCCCC
>NC_045755.1:1934777-1938741 GCF_008692095.1 Etheostoma spectabile
CCTCCAGATAGGGCAGAGAGTCTAAAATAATTTCAGATAGCAGTCCGGCGGCTCAGGGTACATCATGGTATCCATCATGATCTAATCACCGCCACCGGTATGCTGTCAGTCAACGGGGGATTCAACAGAGAGGCTGCCAGAGGCAAACCCACAAACATTAAAGGATTTCTTTAAGAATATATTAAGTAGCAATGATAGAATCGTAGATTATCAGTTGTAGCAAATCATGCATATATGCAACAGCCTTTGGATTCTTCAAAAGCTGGATGGCATCTTATAATAAAATTCAGAAACAAATTAAAAGAATTCTGAGTGCTGAAAAGAAAACCTTGGCAGCAGATGGAGTTTATGGAGATCTTGATTAATAACAGCAGGTGACCTACTGTATCTCCACTTTCTGCTGAGTAAGGTCTGGCCCCTCCACACATACCCTCCTGGATACGACTTAAAAATGGTCTCGGTTGTTTGCGTTTCTTTAAACCAATCATAATCGTTCTTGGGTGGCGCTAAGCTCGGGACGCAGCAACGGTGGCTCTGCAAAATAGTCTCAGGAAGGAACTTGTTTTGATGAAACAATTGCACCCCACAATAGAAAATGCCACATGCAATATTAAATGAAGTTAACTGTTCAAACAATAACATGAACTATTTAAATTATCTGGATACACGGTTACACCTCATTTGCATATACCAATGTATCACCGTGTGTACTTTGTCCACAGCAATACCCACCAGTCGGTCCCAAAACATCCCAGTTATAGAGTAACACAGTCTTTGTAAATCTTTACAATCATTCCCCGAAAGAACCAAGTAGGACTGTCTTTTTACACAATCCAAATTTACTTCAAAACTTGCCGTTTTCAGCGTGTAGCTTGTGATGTTGCCAGTAACCAATGGAATTTTGCAAGATGGGACATTGTGCAAATGATCCGGAGGGACCGGCGATCATCCAGTAAATGACCTGTCATTGATCCTGACTAGGTTGAGAGTAGACAGAGAAACATGCAGCTTAGTTAGACACAACACTACAGTACATGATCCTGCACACATATAAATGGCGTGTTAATACTAATGCGACATGAAACACTTGCAAATTGTGTTATGAAATATAACCAGCTATCATATGTGCTGTAAAAACACATGTAGCAGACAGCGCTACATTCAGTAACACTACGTTACTACACTGACAAGATTGCATGTTAATAAACCACTACTAAATGATCACAACTATACATGTGCTAAATGAAAAGGCTAACTAGGCTTCCTAGTGCCTCAGATCACTTTAAAGGAAAGTGTACTCAGAGCCCAGAGAATAATTAGCTGTGGTTCACAGAACAGGTCAAAGTATCAGTGTCCAGTCCAGTGGAACAGCAGATTGATCCTTTTTTGAAACACAGCAGCCTGTTTTAAAGTGAGATAAAATTCACAGTACATTTATTATGGCGTCAGAGCATCTCATTATTGTTACATTTAACTGATTATAGAGTAGCAAAATGATCATTTGTACATGAGAAATGTCCCATTATATCACCTATGTCAATCATCAATTTAAAATAGGCTGAGTTGGTTGAACAGAGAGTGAAAGCTGCTTCTATTGTTTTCAGTGTTAACGCATCGGCAGCCATGCTGCGGCAGGGTCCCTGTGTGGCCATAGCAACCACAGAAACTAAAGTGAGGGAAATGATACAGGGGCTGATTTTATTGTGTCTGAATGCCCAAAATAATTCAACTCTTTACCAACAGAGGTGTACGTTTTGCTGGGCAACACGCACTTGTGTGCAAAGACACAAAGTAACACTCCACCTTCTTGCACGGCTAATCACAACCAAACACCAGAATGCTGACAATGTTTCTGTGTCTTTATGATAGTAATTTTAAAGCTTTAGTGCGTAACTGTTTTTACAATAAGGAACGTCCGTTACATTCAGGCCATTGCCAAATTAGTTGCTATAAAGCTAATTAAGTCTATCAGCTCCACTCTCTCTGTACGTCTCAGTATGGCTATGTTTAGAAGATTGTGGCGTCCCGTGACTTTCCCACTCAGAAACTCAAATGAAGACAATGACCTCTTCTAAATAGTCCATGTTTTTAAATCCACCGTGTCATCCTTGGCTACTAGCAACTGTGTGGAGGAGGGGTGTGGGTGAAGCACATTCACAGAAGACTTGTATCATGTGGTTGATAATGTAAATTAAATGAAGTGAAGAAATGTGCATTTGGGCATCGATACTTGAAAATGTTAAGAGCAATCGTTATTCACACTTTTATTTTCTGCAGTCAGACTTCAGTTCATTGCGTTGCCAATTCCCATTGTCTCCAAAATGGCATGGTTCAGAGTTTGCGTGGAGGACCGCACATTCTGCCGTCAATTTAGTTTTTTATAAATCACAACCTTTGCGTGGGAAGGTGTGTACGCCATGTTTATACATGAGACCCCTGGCCATCTTCATTTTTTCAGCATATGTGTTTATGGATTTGTCAAATAAAGCTGCTTGAGGACGATGTGCATTAGGACAAAGCCTGATAATGACATGGGCCTGATAACGAAAGACCTGATGGGTGGCCTGGCTGGTTTTAATGTGCACTTGTAGATTTATTTATTTGATTAGGACAATGCACAAAATTAACATTTCTGTAAATGTGCCAGTGTTAGCCAATTGGCTAATTTCAACTACAGTCCTTCCTTGCCTGCATGTCTTTAAGGTAGGAAGAAACCGCAGCACCCGGAAGAAGCCTCACGCAAACACGGGGAGAACATACACACAGACAACATACGGAAAGGCCCGGAACGACCTGGATTTGAACCCAGAACCTTCTTGCTGTGAGGCACCACTGAGACACCATCCTGCCAGATTGTAGGCATAAGGAGCTTAATGTGTTGTCAGACCAAGGATCATGACACTAAACTCAGCTGTTTAATACATTTTTAATCTAATGAAAGATTTTAGCATTTTCTCTCAAGTGGTTTATACCAGCAACGTTGAAATAGTTTAATAAACATATATTTGTTTGGTGACATTATCTCACCCTTACAAACGCACACAAAATCACAGCACAACACTTCTTCCATATTCTGCCTTTGAGCCGTGACATTTCTTCCACACTGATATTGATGCTCGTGTTCATTAATTAGCTCATTTGGAAGCAATTACGGTTGATGCCATTTGTCAGTATGCAGGCGTGTGCATTTCAGTGAGCGCGTTGCTGATTTGCACTGCTGTCGGTCAGAGTAATGAAACCACAACAAGATGTGGCGCAGCGCACTGGATGGATTTCTTCAACCTATTTTATGTATAAAATGGCTCAAATGGGATTTGCAATGACATCAGTAAAGCTCACATGTGGGCAGTCAACACACACACACCAAACACAAACACACGGTCAGGAGTCTTTCGTACTGTCAAGCCATTAGCGGCCCTTAGGCTGATGGATTGTTGAAATCTCTGACAAATACAAGAAAATCTGTAGATGCGTGGGGGAAAAAGTGCATCATTTTGCAATCACATAAGATGCACACGTCCACTATCCTTCTACTTCTTCTATGGTGTCTGCTTGGCTTTATTTTTGGTGGAATTTGAAGCGGTGCAAGGCGGTCACAAGGGAACCAATTACTCTTTCAAAGATTGCCTGGTTTCATCTATTTTTGAAGGGAGGTGCGGCATAGAGGGGCTTTCTCATACCGAAGCCCCCTGTCATTCTCCCAGACACTCCTTTCAGAGGCAGCCTTCTTCTTCAGTATCAAGAGTGCCACTTTTCATGACACTGGTAATGACAATAAGTCTTCTGTGGTCTTGGAGATCATTGTGCTGCTATTACCACGGCTCAGGGATCTATCAGATACCTTCCACTCTATCTTACTTTTGATTTCTCTTATCTACTCACTCTTTGATCATTGTAAATGTTTGAAATACAGCTATTATATATATATATAGAGAGAGAGAGAGAGAAAGAGAGAGAGAGAGAG
>NC_045755.1:1938751-1939916 GCF_008692095.1 Etheostoma spectabile
GAGAGAGAAAAAGAGAAATAGAGAGGTTTTTTGTCTAGCACCTGCAATGTAGGCCAACTGTAAATACAAGTCGTTCTAACTGGGTCCTGCGGTTCCCATAATGCAAATAGTTTTTCATTATTTTTCATGCATTCATTATTTTTCATTCATTCAACATTTTTCATGAGACCCTCCCTACCAAGTACATGCACATGCTTTTGATGTCCCTGCCCTCTGTTTATAACATGATCTTTGTGTAAAAACCTTGTAGTCTTCCAGCGTAGTCTGAGTTTATGGTACCCTGTGGAGTTTTTGACCACTAGTACCGCTATGGAGAAATGTTTATTGGCTGGAGTGGACTCTGTTTTGTTAGTTTTGGGTGTGTGCACGCAAGAGTAACGCAATATGCACGTGGTTTCAAAATATTCCACTGATTGACCATTACTGGCGGTGAGGTGCCAAGAAATGTAGCAACGTGCTAACAAAAGACTGTTGGCAAGCACAGCTGACACAGATGCAAACACAGTAGGTTTTGAATAGTTCCAAAGATAAACTCTGTTAACGTTTTATGGGGAAAAAAAGGAAAACATGTTTATTATGATACACATGATTCTGGAATCACCAGAGGCTCCTAACAAAATAAATAGGTAAATATTTCATGGTGGGCGGGGTGGCACCCACTCAGCATGAAATATGATTGGGCCCCCTTGTGCCCCCCACCAATCCATTGGATCAGAGTGCTAGATTGTCAATCTGACAATTGTGATTTCCATTTCCACTGTCTGTTCTGCCAATTTCCCAGCCCTTGTCACATGACCTATTAATGTTTCCATAATAACTATTTAAAATTATGATACCATGGAACCAGCATTGAAATGACTGCCTATAGAAAATGTAAGTTGTATTCGGATACACAGTTTTTTTTCAAAATTAAATGAATGAATGAAAAGTGAACTTAATGATGCATGCTATGTTTTATTTATCAGAATTTTATTGTGTTGCTCTATCCTATCCAATATTTCCTATATTTCTAAGCAGATTTTTAATGCTTTATTCTGATGAAATGATCCCCCCCACACCTCCAGTCGCCCCCTGACTGATTACTGGTACCCCCTATGTCACCCCACTTAGAAAATCCTGGTATTGCTCATTACATATATATATATATATATATATATATATATAT
>NC_045755.1:1939926-1942257 GCF_008692095.1 Etheostoma spectabile
TAGATAGATAGATAGATAGATAGATAGATAGATAGATAGATAGATAGATGGATTAAATAATAATGCAAATGCTAATTATTTGCAGCCCTAAAAGGAAAGAGTATCATAAATGGGAGAATTTATTATTTGTATCATTGCAGGACATTCTCCTGCCATGAGGAAGTCAAGTGCATTGGGTGTGTGATTGTCGACTTGTAGTATAATGAAATACTGCGCACTAACATCACCTCGCTGCAAACTGGAAACTAATGCCCCACGATGGAGGGGAAAGAAACACGTGTCAGCGAAATGTTAATGTTGTTCTTCATTACTGCTGTGCCGTTGGAAATGGCACATGAAATAAACCATCTCCCTCTATTGTCGACGCATTATGGCATGTTGCAGCGCACTGGGGGGCGTAGCTCAGGAATGGGGCGAGGTGTTGAATTATGGGAATGATCCGGTGCTACCATAGGTGTGCTCGCGGCTCATGTCCCTCCGCTATATATTTCTGCCTCTTTCATCACAGCTCCACTGTGTGCACCTCATACATGTAAAGCGGCTTTTGTGATGGAGAAGGGGGCAGAGAAGAAGAAGTGTCAGAAGGGAAGATGAGTGGAGGTAGGCAGGGATGCTCGGAGAGGGCGGTGAAATGGAAACATTGTTTTCATTAATCCTTATTTATTCCCTGAATGTTGACTGAGCACACATGCTCCTTTCCTGTTACAATCTGTTTTGCATCCCCTAACACCTGGGAGCCGCCCAGCTTTTTATATTAGTGTTTGGCCACTGAGCAGCTCCCTGGAGCAATTCAGGGTTAAGTGCTTTGCACAGGGGCACCTTGATAACATGAATTAAGGCAGAACGACGTTTGTTATTCACTTCCCCTGCCCAGATTTTCCAGCAATGCTTCTGTCACAAATCAGCTTGTCTAAACGGTAGATGGTAGACACCTCAGGAGTCTGAATGTGTTTGTATCAAGCAATTCAGCTGACTTCTGCAGGGTTTTCCCTCCATAGGACATTTTTTTGTGTTGCTTATCATAACATTTTACACATTAAGTTAATTACTGAATATGTGCTGATGGTGCTACAACAGCGCATCACGGCACATCAGATGATCACACAGTTTGGAAGCAAACCTCCACCCTACGCATGTTATCTAATGCTGTGGGTGAATGCACCCGACATGGCAATTTCAGTGTAACAAAAGGCTGCATACCACTTTTTCACATACAGTATGCTGTTGTACGCCCTCAGACCTGTAGTTCCCCTTTAATCGCCTGACCGCTCCTATTGCCAGAACTACACACATAATCCAGAGACAAAACTTAATTCTCATTTTAAGTTTGGCTGGGTAAGATCAATTCCAAAACGCCAAAGAAGATATGAACATGTGGTCTTCAGCTTTTCTTTCGATTGAGTCTTAGTCCTGAGATCCAAAGCAATTTTTAGTTTTAGTCAAATTTAGTCAACCTCATCCATTCTTGGTTTTAGTCTCAAACCATGAACATTTTAGTCTAGTTTTAGGCTGCGTTTAGCCTGGTCCTACCAGACTCAGGTACATTTCATGTGTACAGAGAGTCTGGCCACTCTCCGTTGACAGTGTTAACGTTGAAGTTTGAAACTATTGGATCTGCCCCGAGTATCTCTGGATCTGCCATAACCAATCGCGTTATAGCGTTGGCCTTAGCTAACTTCTTCACCACTGATGGAGCGAGCTGGAATATCAATCTTTAGCCGGACAGCAAACCCAGACGGTGTACTGAAGGGAAATGAAAATTGAGCGGAAGTATGTAGGAAGGCAGAGCTAGCACTGTTATTTGTGAGTGATCAGATCGGAAATCTGGAAAATCGTTTGGAATCGCATTTCAAACCACCTCTACATGTGAATTGGATCTGATTTTGCATGTCATGCGGGGGGATTTTGTTTGGTTTTTGCTAGTCAGCCTTTCTAAACATCAATCTGGAAATGCAAAAAAAAGAAGTCTGCTCAGGCTTTAGTCTTGACTAAGAAGAAGCATTTTAATCAAACTTAAAAAAAACGCTTTCAATTGAGAAAAGCCAAGGACCCCTTATTTAAAAGAAAGCTGGATCATTAATATACTATACAAATGAAGTTGCATATTAATCCTTGTGTTGTCCTCCCGGGTTAAAAAACGGACAAAAATTTGCCAATTTCGTCCCTTTTTCAGACTTCTTTTTAGTTTTCACTATACCTAATATTTGAGTTAAAAAAGAAGTTATAATTTATTTTGACTAATTGTTAAGCTCAGAGGAACTTACAGGTGAGTTTAGTCAGGAATAAAAGTAATTAATTGTACTTGCAAAGAGCGTTGTATGGAATCCAATC
>NC_045755.1:1942267-1956774 GCF_008692095.1 Etheostoma spectabile
TGGTAATTTGGTTAAAAAGAAACCCATATGTCATTTATAGACATTTTTTAAAGGGGTCAAATTTGAGCCAAGGACAACAGGAGGGATAAACTGGGCCTGGTCTTTATACATACCTTGTTAGTGCATGGAATACTAAGCTATTGAAATAATAATTTAGATAATTTAGAATAATTTAAAATTTAAGTTTTAATGTTAAAAATAAATAATTGAAAATCTTTGGTATAGTATTATGGTAATGAGTTGAGCAGAACTATTGCACATTTTGCCAAGGATTTTTGTATGAATTTGAATATAATGGTATAGAATCAATGTGTTCCAGTTTATTTATCTTTTGAGACTTGTCTCAACTGTCTCCGTGCAGTGAGCATAAATGGAGAGAAAATAAAAATGGTCTTTCCTTCGCACAGAAACAACTAATAAAGATGATCTATCGCAATACTCTGATATATAACTGCTAACCCTTGTTTTAGATCATTTCCGTTTTTGTTTTGTGATGTAGACTGCTATGTTTTACTTTCAAATGCAGAGTAACGTCAGACAACAACATTTTTGTGAATAGTCATGTTATGTGTAGTTATGCTACTGGAACTCTCGCGTAGACAGAGATCGTTTTTGTCTCAAAATGTGGTTGAAAATGAAATGGTAGTAGTGTAGATGTAGCCTTAGGACCATGGAGGTAGTGAGGGTTGTTGGTGAGTGAGAGATGGAGAAGGGGTGGAAAGTGGTCGGCGGAGTCAGAGGAAGTGGAAGTGGTTCAAGGTTGTGGTTCTGAATTACAGAGGCGGAGCAGTGTAATGCCTCAAACAAAGGTCACAGCACACATGTGCCTGCTCTTAATGTGAATGAAGGTGGTGTAATTGGGATGTTAATGGAGAGGATAATGATCCAGTGCGACCCCCTCCACACACACCAGTGCTCTTCCGTGCTGCTGCTAACATCCTTTCTGTTAACAGACACAGAAAAGTGAGACCATCATTACATGCAGAGTTAACAGGACCCCAAGCATATCATTATGGTGTGATTGTAGAGAGTTATTACTGTTTGCAGGAGTGCAGCTGACATGGCTCCTGGCTTTCATACTGCCAATTTACATTTCTGGTCAGCGCTTGCTGCCCGCTCCCATTGGCACTGTTCACAATTCCATGCTCTGTTGCACATGGATTTCCAGAAAAGTATTGACAAATGAAAGCTTTCTTTCCAAAATGCAATGTATCCATTTTGGAAAAAGCATTTCTTTTTTGCTCAAAATTTTAAGAAAAACACAGATGATGCTTATATTTTCTGAGGAGCGGGTTTAAGATACCTGATAACTGAAAGGATTTTAAAGCCAGCAGTCATTTTCTCTTTGAAAAGACACATTTGGGGAAGCGGTGGATTGACAGCTGCAATATTGATCGACTGTATTTCCAGTCAGTGAGCGAGCGTCTGCAAGGATGGATCTGTGATTCAGAGGGACACAATCAGTCTTTTGTGCTTTTCTGTCCAGAAACTGAAGCCAGACATCCAATAAAACATTTAATCTAGACTGTCTACATCTTATCAACCTATCATATTCTACATTAAGTCATGCATTCCCATTGAAATACTAAATGTAGATGCTGGCAGGTTTGGTTCTTTATTTGGCGAGTGAAGGCAGAGGAGGATCCTTAAATACTTGGATCCAGCGGCCACTGTGGTCTGCAGTTTTCCTGGCATGATATTACGTGTTGTCATCAGAGATCAACTAACAGAGGATGTTGTTGGATTTTAGTTCTGCTCATTTAAATTGCAGACTCAGAGTATTAGCATGTTTACAGCAGGTACTGTATGTGTAGACCAGATCACTGGCTGGATGAGATCTGTTGTGCGACACAAAGAAGGGCAAAGAGGCACTGTCCTCTTGTAAAAGGAGGACATAGTTTGGAGTAAAGGGTTCAGTGTGCTTCAAAGGAACTAGGTGGTACAATGTGGGATCCATTCATATCCAAAGGAACAAATGCTGTGAATGGATATAATTGAGGGGAGGGCAAAAAAAGCGGGCTGTCACAGCCGCAAAATGGAGTTTTGCACCCAAATAGTGTTTAAAGTAGTTTAATTCCACCGTTTGTGTTTTTATTAACAAAAAAAAAAAAAAAGTTAAACTGGGGCAACATAAAAGCAAAACAAATGCCATCTCACACCCAACAGCCACACAAAAGAAAGAAGAACAAAAAAACCTCCTTTCTTCTCCTGATGCCCTTATAACTCAGCCTCCCCAATTGGACCACCTACATGGGTGAGCTAACCTGAGCAAGCACCACTAACCCTTAAGTTTCTCACATTATTACAATTGGAGAGATTCGTTACTGATAACATAACTTTATTATACTGTATATTATAAATATGTCATTTTAATGAAGAACTATTTCACCCAGTGTTTACCTTAGGCTTAACCAGCGCCTCCCTTCAGGAAAACTCTCATGAGGCAAACCTGTATCCACTCTCCTTGATTAAGCTGAGCTACTCACCACATCACAGGCAGAACCATGGCCAACACTATTGACCCCTGAAACAGGACTATGTCAAATAAAGTGACAAATGAAAACAATAACCACCAACATTACAGGGAAATTAAAAATTAAACAGACACAAAACAAAATTAATTATGGGAACTGAGCCTAATGAAAAGAGGGAAAGGCAACCTTTTCACATGGACGTAGTTGTGAGAAGAATCAATGATTCAATCACATTTTATTGATAGAGCACTTTAAAAGTGCTGTGAGGAAGAATACATAAAAAACATGAAATACATAACTCACACAGGCATGACATACAAATCAAACCAATAACACATGATAAATCAGCCATACAATAAAACTGTGGCAACAAATTCCAACGTCAGGGGTCAAAGGCCAAGGAGAAGAGGTGTGTTTTAGGAAACCATTTAAAAACAGCCAGTGAAGAGGCCTGTCTAATGGGCGGAGGCACAGTTTTGGAGCTGCCACAGAGAAGCCACAGTCCCCGTTGAGCTTACGCTTTGTTTTGGAGACACTCAGGAGCAGATAGTCAGCTGACCTGAGAGAACGGGTGGGTGTGTAAGGGTGTAGTAGCTCAGAGACGTACGGTGGGCAGAGGTGGGTAGAGTAGCCAAAAATTGTACTCAAGTAAAAGTACTGTTACTTCAGAATAATATGACTCAAGTAAAAGTAAAAGTAGTCATCCAAATAATTACTTGAGTAAGAGTAAAAAAGTGCTTGATGAAAAAACTACTCAAGTAGTGAGTAACTGTTGAGTAACGTCTGATTTATTTCGTAACACAAGCATCAATCAGACTGACAAAAAAATACAAAATAATCATATTTAGGCAAACTATTGTTCATCCAATCAATAAAATAAATTAAAATTAATTTATTAATTACAAAATAGCTTAAGTGTAAGACTTTTCACATTAAATTAGGATGGATACTGCATGTGTAAAACATACTGTATGTAGCCTAAGTAAATGTAACTCGTTACTACCCACCTCTGACGATGGGGTGGGACCATTGAGGGGTTTCAAAACAAATAATTCATTTTTAAAGTGGTGTCAATGAATTAAAGAATGAAAAAAGACCGTTTGAGTTTACACCCTATGTTTTTGTTTAAAAAGAAGAATCTTTTGCATCTTTTGCATCCACACTAATGCAGCGTTTCCGAGCCTCTGAGGCGAAGACATCTGGAAACACGGCTGACCACGTTTTTGGTTTGAAAATGTCACGGTCGTGTTGTAGTCTGTGGACGGTTGCCATTTCCATTCGGTAGGCTTACACACCTTTTAGTAACAGTTCTCCACCTTTTGTGTTACTTTTCACCATTGTATGTTCTGTATTTTAAACTTACGGTGCACAGCCATAATTTTCAACTGCTGAGTAACGTTAAACAATCTGCTTCCTGTTACACTGCCACGTGCATGCCCAGTGTATGAGAATGGTTATGTCATATGCGTTGTCAGACGTGTTAATACTGACGGAGATTCGTTCTGCGACAGAGCCTAAACTCCAGTGTGAACATTTTTGTTATAAAAATGGCATGTACAATGAAAACATAGACGTGTGAATGTAGCCTAAGAGAAACCCTGCATACCTTTACACCTTGGAGCACTTGGCAAATGTGTGTATTTTACTTTATTTACCAGTATTTGACCAGAAAGAGACTCTATGTGATTAAAAATCAAGAGCCCTGGCCAAGACAGGCAGCAGTACATACAAACACAGAATACACAAAAACACTAAAAACATAAAACAACTGAAACAGCAAATTCCCTAAACTCAACCACAATCCTATCCACATCAGGCGAACCTTCTACAGCCAGATGTGGATCTAAAACCATTACAAATTACAGTTGAAAAACAAAATCTGTTTTATGATGTGACAATACTCTTTGGTTAGTTACTTAGGAGCTAAGGATTAGGCCCCCATAATGTGTACTTCGTTTTTTGGAGTTTTTGCTAATCTTTGGTTTTTGTTAAACAATAATTTTGGTCTGCACCGTTGATAACAACCCTTGGAAATCGTAAAAGAACTGAGAGGTTCCAGACTAATATGCATTTGCGAATAAGTCTGGCAATTCCAGCCTATATTATTTGTATTTTCTTTAATGAAATGTATTATTAAAACACACAAAAACGGATAAAACTCCAACGTGAATTGAAAAAGCCTGCGGCCGCAGTTCTCCCAGACCACCGATGTAGTGAAGACATGACATACAATGAGACGATTTTGACAGCCCCCCCCCCACCCCACCCCCCAGTCAAAGGGATCTCATTCTTAACTGGGAGTACTGGCACCTTGATCCACAACATGACAGAGAGAGAGCAAAGAGTATACCACACGCTGCTCGATTCACCCCCTGCTCCCCATGACGGCATGCCACTATTTTTAAACATGCCGTCATCGGGATCACTGGTACGCACGCGACCCCCCCCTCCTCCCTCATTCAGCGTGGCTGTGAATCCCAGCCCCACCCAGCGTAACTCAGCGGGGAGGCTGACTACGCTGGCATCGTAAAACCAACTCCCCATGAATAATTAAATAGGTTTTTTAGCATTCAGTGTGTGCGCTGCTGGGTTTGTCTAGAGATTTAGAGTGTAGTGAGAAACGACCTCCATTCTGCTGCTAGAGTAGTTAACACGACAACATGCACCTGACTGGCTGCTTAAACTGCAAAATCTATAAGGTGCTGTGAAGATTCTACAGAGGTGAAAGCAAATGACTTTGTGTTACGTGTATGATCACCTCAAGGCTATGTTGGATGTGTCAGTGTATGTGTGAGGTTACAATGAGCTGTGGGTTCAAAGAATTCTGGGAGTGCATGTGAAACAATTTAGCAGTGATTCCCAGGCATTAGCTTCTTGCTCTGGTGTAGATTTGTCCGTTGCTCATCTTGCTCTTTTTGAATATTCACATGCAGCTATATTTACTGAGTAACTGCTAAATACACAAGATAAATTACTTGTTTCTGCCGCTAAAAGTGAAAACAAATGGCACAATAACAAATAATTATTTGGCTTCCCTTTCAGCAGGATGAATGCACAGAGGGCAGCTAATGTCATGATTTGTTTGTGTAATCCAGGATTAAAAAGTAAAGACCAGCTGATATCTAAAATGCAAATACATTTTTTTCTGTGGCAAAAAGTTTGCTGGAGAACTGTTGGAAGTAAACAAGGCCAAATGTTGAATTCTCTTTCTTCTGCTCTCACTTCCAGTCTCAAAGCTCCTCGTCTGTATGGGAGCCAGCAATGATAATCGCTCTAGCTAAATGTGCTAATCGTGGATAAACAGGTTTATGTTCAGAAGTTTTGCTATAAAAGAGTTGTTCTCACTCTGTTTATGAGTGGTCATAGCGCCATTGCAGTTAGTCCTTCATCCCTGAAGTGTTTGAGTGGTCTGTTCCGGTCCTTTTTTTCCCCATATTGGTCTGAATTTATCTTAAAGGTTTTACTTTATGTCCTTCTTTCCCTGGCAGCTCTAACAATATTTCTTAGTATAATAAGTCAGTAATTGATCTAAAACTATGCCTCAGTAATGTTACTTGAATTTCCACATATAAAGCACAGAACATGTTTTATTTCATGAAAACTGATGCTAACACAGTAGCTAGTCTGCTAGAATGTCATTTAAAACTGTCTTTAAAGCTCTTAGTTCCCGTTTCTGTTGGATGCCTTTTCAGCTCGGAAGAACAACGAATGCGTAGAGAAATAGTTTGAAATTTTAGAAAATATGCTAATTCACTCTCTTGCTAAGAAATACATGAGAAGATTGATATCACTTTTCGGTTTGTGCTGTATGCTTTTGTAGCCAGGAGATGATTAGCTTGCAGTAGGTTAGCAGTAGATTAGCATAAAGACTAAAAGATGGGGGAAATATTTATCATTTTTATGTACATTTTGGTGTGTGTATGGATAAAACAAATGGGATATGTGTTGACTACTGAGCTTTAGAGGCATTGGTATGCATTTTTATTTTGTACTTTGGAGCGAAACAGACCAGCTTTTTCACCCTGTTTCCAGTCGTTCTGCTAGCTTATTGCCTTTCCTGGCTTTAGCTTTTCAGCTAAATACCGCACAGTAGTATCAAAATTGTCACCTTAAAAAAAGCAAATAAGCATGTAAAGCTAACAATACAGACAGAGAAAGTATTGTGTTATTTCTGAGGCAATGCAAGTGAAAAAAGAACAGTTGCTACCGCAGAGAAGCAATCTGGCTCCTGGCGTAGCATTAGCTTGGCTACATTACAAATGAATGAAAGCCTCCCAGTTGTAATATGTGCTTGTTGGTCTTAAAGCAGCTGATGCCTGTTGAGTCTCAGACATTGCTCATCTCAGAGCCGCTGTTTGTTGTTGTTGTCATTTAATTCATTCTGTTGCAGTGCCTGGGGAGATGTGTGTTTGCTTTGAAATAGTTTTTAGTAACCAAACTGTGAACTACAAGAGGTGTTTTCTGAATTGCTGCAGAAAGATCTGGATACCCCTTTGGAAGCAGACATTTTCTTTCGTTATTTTTTATTTTTTTTTAAAGTCATTAGAACTTGTAAAGATTTAATCACGATTGGAGTCATGACATTCCTGGAGCACACATTGTAAAATTGCCCATTGTTAAAACACCTCACACGCGTGTACGCACGCACACACACACACACACCCCTTACAATAGCTTGTGCTCCCTCTGCGGCAGGTGTGTGTGGGAGCTTGTAATGATGCCCTGGGAGGCTGGCTGGTTTTATGACTGAACCCTGGCACTGAGCTCGCACCCTGCCAGGCATCACACCTCTGTCTCAGACTGGACCTTATTAATCCCCTCTTCCTTTCTCACTCAGCCATCTAATGGCCCTGCCACAGCTGGTTCAGAGGTGAGCTGTAGCCTTATACACCTCACGAGAAGAAGGCTGGATGCTAAATGTTGAAATATCAGTGCAGATGGGAAAGTTTGCAGAGAATTACTTTTTCAACCAGCATTTAGCTTACCAACTGAACAATATTCCCAGTTCATCATTCTGATCCTTTTTTGGCACAGTAGCCCAAGTTCAATATGAATAACCTGATATTCTGAGGCTTATATTTAATCAAAACCATTGGTGATGAATACATTCTCAAAGATATCATTAACAGTAATTATGCAGATGTGATTGCCAAGCAGTTAGAGAGTCACTGTTCAGTTCATCTAGTTACAACAGTCAGTTATGTAAAAGAATTGGGTTTATATTGAAATGCAGTCTTTGAGGAAACAGTTTGACATTTTGAGAAATATGCGTAATCATTTTCTTTCTTTGCACTAATTAATGTAAGTAGATCTAGGAGGCAATTAGTTAGCGTAGCACGAAGACTCAATCACAAATCACAAGGGAAAACCACTATAGATGTTTTACATGTGCTTGTATATACAGTAAATTTTTAACCATAGATAGCCATGTCCCGATTCCTTTTTTTAATGCTAAGCTAAGTTAATCGCTTGACTTTAGGCATATAATTAGCAAGAAAGCAATTGAACTTATATCCCAAAATGAGGAACATTTTGGGATATAAGTTCAATGACAACAACAAAAACTGTCTTGCTACAATAAACACAGTTGATCTTTTCAGTAAGAGAGTGAGAGTCAAATTTGAGGATACTTCCATCCAAAATGCTTGTTTCCCAAATGGGGGTCCAGTGTCCTGTGAGCGGTCACAAAATGGATTCATTCTCTCAGATTTAGGCATTTTTCTTGTGAAATAAAGGATACTTCTACATTGTCGGGCCTCTCTCTCTCTCTCTCCCTCTCTCTCTCTTTCTCTCTCTTTGCGTGTGTGTGTGTGTGTGTCCACAGTATTTGTTACTAACATACAATAACAATTTTATTGTAACTCTTGAGAACATTTTGCATTGAAGTTGTTATATTTCTGGCATATGGTTGTATGATTTTCTGACTCCCTCCATTCCTTATCTCTTGTCTGCTAGTTTTCAGCTATACCGTCTAGGGTTGGGCGATCCCCTAAATTGGCAGTTGACATTGTTTAGAGTAAAACGTTGTGATGGACTATGATATCTTGTCGTAGGGGGGGGGGATTTCTACTACTATTGACATAGAAACAGACATATATTTAACATAACAGACATATATTTAAATGGCTTCTGTAAATAGACAGTATTACATGCACAATCAGATATCCCTGATCTGCGTGACAAGAGTACAGTGGAACGTTTGCCTTTAACAGAGCGACAGTAATAACCTAATATACCATCAAAACTGAGATTAAACTACATTCTCAATTTTTATGTAGCACTGTACAGTAACCAGCAGGTATCTGAAGTGCTTAACATCAGAAACCAGGAGTAAAAACCCATATCATACAGTAGAAAGAGTTAATCTGACTGCTGTAGATGTGGCAGAAAGGCGTATCTCGACTAGTGTGGACTTCACCGGAAAACAGGAAATGAACAGAGGTATGGATTAACACAACTTTCATGTCTTTCTGTCACATCTACTGCAGTCAGATTCACTGTTTTCACTCAGAATGAATCCCTTCACATGGGTAGGCATTTTGACATTTTGAACATGTTTAGAGGCTAAAAACAGGTTTAAAATGTGCCCTGTTTAAGCCTGTTGGGTGCTAACTCTAGCAGGAGGATAACAGGGTGTAGACAGCACTGATTGGTTTTGTTTCTCTTGGGGGGGGGGCCATCGCGATGGTGGCTCTCCATCGTGATGTCGGTCAACCATCAGGTTGTGTCCATCAGCACAGCCCTAATACCGTCCACACGCCTTTGTTGTCTCTTGCTCTCTCCTCTGCAAGTCACATTTAAAAGGCTCAGCGACAACTGCTCAGCGGTAAGCCCCCCCCCCTCTCCCCCCTTCTCTTCTTGGGACTTCCTCACCTTGACCTCTGCACTGTTCCGCCTCCCCCAACATCAAACCAATGTGCCCAGGGTGGCCTCTTATAATTCAATTCAATATCAGCCCTGATCCTGCACATCAACAACTTCACAGCTTCTCAATGCCGTTGGTTCAACTCTTAAAACCCTCCTCCCCCCGATCCCTCCGCACCCCCGTCCTTCCCTTTTCTTCCCGAGGTTAAGGGTAATTTGATCTCTTGCTTTGTGTTGAAAGGAAGCAATGTTAGACGCAGAAATTGCCAGTGAAATCTGCCAGTAAAACAAATTTGTGTTGTATTATCTGGGCAGGTAGGGTTAGGGAGTACAAAGAAGGAAAAGCCGTGAAAATGAAATTACTTATACACCTACCTACATACACATGTAGTGTTTCTCTGTCAAACACCCCAGCAGCCATGCGCTTGAAGTCTGCATCTGGTGTTTTTCTGCATTTGCATGGTGTTGGCATGTAATTTAAGATACATGACCGTGCATGGCAATTTAATTAGATTGCTTTTTTTAATGTGAATTCACCCCTCGTTGGAATTTGATTTGCACGAAATAACCCCGGGGCTGTTCACATTGCGTGACAGGCAGACTGACACACATTAGGTGTTGTTCCCTGTAATGCTGAGATAGACTGGCATCACCTATTTTGTGGCAGAATCCTGATTTAATTTACTATCACACTGTAGTTGCTTTTTTTTTTTAAAGCCAAGCATTAAATTAGATTTTTTTTTCTAGTGCTGCTGCTGTCGCTGAGTGCTGTTTTTTGTGGTTATTGTTTCCAGTCCACAAAAATGTCGATCACAAGCTGTTTGTTCTGTCAGCTTACAGTTTCTGGATATTAAATGGGGCTAAAGCAGCATTTGATGAGGTTTATTATACAACATACAGCAGCTGCCTACTTAATCTCACCTACAGATGTTTTCGGCTAATTGACCAGGGTCTCCCATGGGAGCCAAAGATGTTTTGCATTTGAATATTGATTTCTCTGTGGTAGGTCAGACCCCAGCTCTGCTGCTACTGCTGTATTATTGGGGGTGATGCCACAATATTCTGTTTCGCCTCATTTAAACACTTGAAGGCCTTTTGGTCTTCGGAACTCATAATAGAAAGATGTCATTCCATTGAAACCATCCATTTTTATAGTGTTATTTATACTCATAAAAGAAATTACAGCAATGCTCCAATGCAGTCTCCAGCTATGCTAGCGGCTCTGTTTTGTTATACTGTAAAGAAAAAACCTCCACCTGCTGGTGGCAATAGATTCAAAGTCCGACAATAACCAAAATCATTAGGGTTCATCTCATGAGATATGTTTACAGAATGTATTGGCAATCCACCATATAGTTTTTGAGATGTGCCAGACTGTGCCGGACCAAAGTGGTTTACGGACACACTAACATTTCCATTCTAAACGCCATTCCTCTAGCATCGCTAAAAACTACAAAAATTTCCCTTAATGGCAAAGTGGAAAATAATATGTAAAAGACATGGGTGTTTTGAAAAAAACACTTTTCATTTGTAGGTCCAAGCACCCAGGAGCCTCGAGTCAATTTTCCCTCGTCCAACCTGGCAGTCATGTAACACATCATATGTCCTTTATTGATTGGCTGTAGTGTCTTGAGTGACAGCCCATGTGGTAATGTGCCACAATCTCCCAAGACAAGTGGTTCTCTGTGTTGATGATAAAGGATGTCAAAGGGCCTTGGGCCTAAATTGAAATGGATCCATGTGTAGTGCATTTCAGAATAATGCAATTGATGTGACATGGCAGTTAATGCTTGCTGGTGCTTTGAGGCAAGCTGCACAGCCAAATACACGTCTGGGGAACACAATATTATGCCTGTGGTGCAACGTTGAGGGACGACTTGGTAGTATCAGGAGGATTTTGACATTAGCAACCGCTGTGATCTCATTGTTTTTGTGATTCCAAGGGAATCCATGAGCTGTCTTAGTAGCCAAATAAGCCATCAGCAGTGTGATTGATGGCTTTGATGAAGTTCATTTTGCAATTACAGCAACCTCAGAATGCTTTATCCCACCTACAGCAAAGCTAAGGCATTCGACATTTGACAGGAAATATTGATTTGAAATTGTGTTATTACAGGCTAGCAGGTAAATTACAAAGTCCAATAAAACAGTCTAGAGGGAATATCTGCAGTTACCAACTCAACTACAAACATCAACATTGGAAGACATGACTAAGTAGAATGGAATTGAATATCTACATGTGTAACTTGACGCCAAAGGTCAAAATGGGTCCCAGAAGCTTTGAATCATTGTGGTTTTGCAAATACACAAAATGGAATTAGGGCATAATGGTGCTGTTTGTTCTGCAGGAGAGCCTATGAGGCTCGGAGAGGGGCCTATAAGATCCCCTCTACCAGAAGGTATTTAAGATGTGTCTTAAATTATTCATTGTAGCGCTAATCCTCTTCTTGTAGCTTTTCTTAGCTTGTCTTATTTATCGTTGTTTCCCTATGACTCCAGGGGAGAACTGGAAGAGGCCCCTCTGCGTTATGCCTGTGATTGGTCTCGGTAATTATTGTTTTGCCAACCTTTTTGTCTTTTCTGACTTGATTCCATGTTCCAACGCCAGGCTAATTAACTAGCGCTTTCATTCCGCCCTGTCATTAAAGGTGGGTTTTCAAATACATGGCTCAATTTGGTGTTGCAGGAAATTGCTTGTTGTTGTTTGCGCTTTGATGGATTCAGCGAAGCAACTCTAGTATGTAACCCAACCCAGCTTTCAGTACCATTTAACTGTAAGAACGATCTCTTTAACGCACAGGCAGTTTTCCATTTTCCTCTTCATTAACTAAAGGGAGTGCATAATCTGGCTCATGATTTAATATCTTTGCTAATGTTTTACACTAGCATTAAAGAAATTAGGACATATAATGTGATTTCCACTGCCTCTGTGTCACATCATCTTAATCTTACATTTCGCTGAACAGTTGCTTCCCAAGGGAGCCAATTTACCTCATGTGTATGCATTTATGTGCAGGAATACTTGACTATACTCTCCATATTTGGGAATTAGTCTGTCTGTAGCAGAGCGGCCCATCAGCCATTTAAGATGTTTGATTGTCCTCCCTGTTATTGGAAATCCCCCTTTCCCTACAATATCATGCTGTTGTGTTGGAAAAGAATGAGATACGATAAATCACCCCTTTTACCTCGATGGACAGTGCCTGTTAATCCCATTTCTTTATCCTTTATTCTTTAATCCTATTATTGCCCATATTGTCGACACACAAAGCTTTTGATCATTGTACTCCCTGCTGCTGCTCTCGTTGACACTAAGTCTAAGTCTAGTTGAAATCACCGTAAGTAAGTTGGCCAAAATGTAAGCCAGTTTATTGTATTTCATCTAGAGCCTGACCAATAAAGAAGGCCGATACCGAAACAAATATTTGGTTATTTAAAAATCTAATATTCCGATGTATCGGCCGATATCAATTTTGAAAAAGAAATCCAGAAACGAGGAACAAAACAAACAGATTTAACATTAGCTATTTGTAGGTATTTTTGAGTTCTCACTAAAATAGGATAATAAGTTATTTTATTGTTGCAACAGAATAGAGGAACATCAAAATATATTAAAGTTCTGATAAATAAAGTGTGTAAATACAAACTTAAGATATGAAAGTTAAAGTCCTTTGGAAAAAAACTCAATAACCAACAAAAAAATAATCCATGTTGCCAACAGGAACGCTTTAGAGCTTGACAGTTTTGATTTTTTTTTTTTTACATTCATTCATCAGAATCATTTATTTGTAATTGTAATGATTCTGATGAATGAATATTTAAAAACTGTGAAACATCTTCAACACAGGCAAATAAACATTCCAACACTGTCGCCTAGCAGCTCCAGCACCCACGGCATCCACAAACAGCCAGTGGAAATTAGATTAGCTGACGACTTTATCACCTAAAATCCAAATGAAATGAGCCCCTTGATTGAAGTCGATCATGCTCAAATGCTGCAGAGTGGCCAGATTGGATGGATTTCAGGTATTCCAATCAGGGTCAAGCTGTGATACCTTTCCTGAAGGCACACTTACACTAACCTTTTGTCCTGTAAACATTTATCTTCTTTCAGTTCAGTCAAGTCTCCACAATGGGCAACTCGGCATACAGAAGACATTATCGCAGTAATAAAGCACTATATCTTGCAGGCATCAACATATGGCTATGAAAAGTATGTATTCCACATATTTATTTATGTATGGCATACTGACTGCCCCTGTGTAAGACTGCAAAGATCTGCGTAGAAAGGAGGTCGGGGTGGAGGGTTTGATCCTAAAACACAGGGCTTTCTTTCAGGGGAGCTGAGTTTGTGTCTCAGAAGAATTGAAGTGGCCCAGTTGTTTTAACCCAAACCACATACTTTTGTTTTGGTGCCTAAATTTGTCATCGCCGCATGACAGTCAATTTTTGTCGGCTAAACTCAACTGCAATGGCCCCTGACCTTTTTTTGTTCTTTGAGTGGCAGTGGCATGAGTGGCAGTTGGTAGTTGTTTTCAGCCACCCTTAGGTGACTGGGAGATGGGTAAGTTAGAGGCACCGCCAGATGATGGTCCTTTCAGGGGCTGTGGCAGTTGAGTTTAGCCCAGAAAAAGTTCATTCAGCCACGACTAGGGCCTGAAATTAACCTTTTTGACCACCAGCCAGTTTTTTTCTTCCTTAATTGCTTCTAACTTTAAGTTTTTAGTCCCAATTACAAAAGGATTTGAGTTTGCTTTTGCTGAGCCATACACACGACAGTTACTGCAGTACATTTGTTCTGTACTACTGTCATAAATCAGCCACTCATGAACCTTGCCGTTGTCGCTAATTGTCTACTTCGTATTAAAACATCTTCTTTTTCTTTTCTTTATCTCATCCTTATCTTTTTGCTGGTTGTTCGTTTCAGCTGGCCTCTTTACCCCAGTAACGTGCCGCCACATTTTTAGTTAAAATCCAACGAAATGGTGAGGTTAATTGAAATGCAAAAGAACAACAGTTGCAAAAAAACTAATGAATCGCTCAAGTCTCATTGATTACCTGCCAATGTGCAGGTAGATTGACAGCGTTACCCGCCAATTGCAAAATTCACCCGCATATGGCGGGTGGTCGGGTGTAAATTTCAGGCCCTGGCAGCAACAGTTAAGTTTA
>NC_045755.1:1956784-1957292 GCF_008692095.1 Etheostoma spectabile
ACTAAAACAACAAATTAAATTTAAAACAAAGATCAAGGTTGGGACTAAAACACTCCTGAGGAAAGAACATGCTTTTCCTGGGTAAAAGTATTTAGTTTTCGCAGCTCGTGGTGTTGCCATGGCTAGCTTTCAAAGATGGCGGCTGTTCTGCACATGCGCGACTCACATCATGAAGGGACTCACATCATGCAGGGGACTCACATCATGCAGGGGACTCACATCATGCAGGGGACTCACATCATGGAGGGAACTCACATCATGCAGGGGACTCACATCATGCAGGGGACTCACATTGGGTCTTGACAGTGCATGTCAGTACATGTGGCCGTGAAAAAAACGTAGGCAGTCACATACTGGGGAAAGGTCTGTGAGAGGAGGCGATTCTCACCTGATTTACAGCCCCTTTACACACCTCTTCCCTGTTTTTGTGAATCTCCACCCTCTAGTACCAAATAACACAACCAGACTACAAACATACACTGTTTACAGTTTGTGCTCTTTATAATCA
>NC_045755.1:1957311-1970880 GCF_008692095.1 Etheostoma spectabile
AGGCTGACCTTGCTATCCCTAGAGCCATGCAGCTAGCATTACTAAAAAAAACAAATTGCATACTGTAGATTTACCACTTGAACACAACCGGCCGTCTTGATTAATTTAATGGTGCCCTCAGTAACATGCTAACCAACCTTGTGCCTTGACACTGTTGACACTAAGAAGTAATCCATCGTCCTTGAGACGCTAATTCTATCATGCGCCCCTGACCTCGACCTGAGCGTATGCTCACAAATGTCACCAAGATGGATCGGGACAAAATGAGATGTAACAATACAACAGTGAGGAAGGGATGGGTGATGAGGCAGGGCTGTTGGGGGGGTGGGGTGAGCTCAGTCGTCAATCTTTCCCTTCTAGCTTGCTGCTCATGCCTGTCCATTATTAGGGTGGCTGGCCTTCATCACGCAAGCCATCACTACTTGATGTGGTTATTAATGTGCTTGGTTATGGTGCCATTCTGGCTGTCTGCAGCCTGTCTTCATTATGGCAGCGGAGCGGTGGTGAATCCTGCAGAGGTCTGGGAAGTCGGGTGTGGCAATCAATTAGAAGAAACATTCCTGGATAATTGAGAGTGTGAAATAAATATGTACACCTGGTACACTAACAAATCAAATAAGTAAAATTAGAAATCCCTATTAAAACGTGTTGGAGCCCTGAGTTCCCTCTATGGCACAGAGGACATTCGCTCAGCCAGCCAGGATGTGGAGACAAGCTGTCACTCTCAGCTCCACTCCCCCCAGAGAGCCTTTCTGGATGTTCAAGCTTGCCCAGGAACAGCTGGGGTCTGGCTGAAGCATGTTAATGGTGGTTAATTAGCAACACCAGGGGTTGGTCATGTCTCAGCCATGTTCTCATTCAAAAAGGATGAATGGACAACACCAGCGGGTGATGTCTTTTTCTGCAGCCCCTTGTTCTACAGCCATTACTCCCATGAGGCCATTCTGTAATGTCATTATGAATCTGATAGAGAAAGAGCACCTTCAGTTATTGAGAGTACACGTGTTGCATATTGTTAGGGATCAAGCACTTGGAATAAGGGCTGCATGATATGAGGAAAATATGCAACATATATGCAACATGTGATGATGATATTACTTGCAATAAACAGATATCAAAGTGTACTCAGTTCTGCATTTCTGCTGATTAAATCATTTCCAACATTTTTGTATTGAACAAATTGAACATTGAATTAAATATAAGAGGCAGCCCTAAAAAAGAATAACAGTTCAAACATTTTAAAGTGCAGTTTTCTACTGATATTTTCTTTCAACTAACCCAAAAGCTGTGTCTTTACCAATCTGTCGTTGCCTTGTGCGATGTGTTTATGGCGCTGGTTGATATCACAGTGATGATAAAAAAAGGATGATAAAAGAAAGGATATTGTGCACCCCTTGGATTATAAAGGAATAAACAATGTTCATGTCTTTTTTTTAAAGAAGAGAACCATGTTATGAATGAAATCATGGGTGTGGTTTGATGTCAGATTGAATGGATAAAAGCCTAATTTCAAAGGATTCTGTTGTCATTTCTCAAGTTGCTCTAGTTTCAGTCCTCCCTCACTCCAGAGAGATCCCGGTGACAAACCTGTGCTGTGTGTATCGTGTTTTGAATGCCGGATGATAAGAGTACCCACACTGACACACACACACACACACACACACACACACACACGTTCACATTTGCATGGCATCTGTTTCATCTGTGGAATCAAATGCCGGCATTAACCTGACAATTGTTGGAGGATGGAATCTGTCCTGAGCAGCTTTGCCACCCTGATGAGTGTTAATGGAAGTCTGTGGAGATGCCAGGGCCTGTTGTTTTCCAGGAAGTAGACTGTACTCTGTTTATCTAGAATGCTGTGTTAAATTGCCTGGGGTTATGGTTCTGCCTGTTTTGTGCCACAGTCATATGGGACATCTTGGCTTCGCTAACATAGCACACCTCCACCTGGGTAAAGATTCATTTGACATGTTTTATGTTCTGGTGGGGTTAAGAGTTATTGTGAAAGATGGTGGCTTTGCTTGTCAGGTTTTTGGTTTTCTTAATTAATTAATCCCTTTTGATTGTGTGTACAGACTTAATTTCTTCCAGAGAAATGTGGCATTTTGATGTCAAGGTTAGTTTTTTAATAGCCCCTCTCCCATGTTAGACCATTTCATTTCTTTTTTGGTATTTGGAGAAGAGTTTACATTGTTTTATTACATTTTAAAGCGTCTACATCTTTTCCATTTAGCCAATCTTAGGTGAAAGAAGGTTATTTTTAATGCTTCATAGCAACATCAGATTTATCGTTAACCCAGCATTTAATAGACTGGATGAGCAGAAATCCTTTATCTACAAAGAGTTTGACAAAGATTTTTTTTTCTCTGAGTAAGTTTACTATACTGATCCACATTGCAACTAAATTTACCTAAAGCCAAAATGTTTGCTGTGTTTGGATTCAGTGTATAATATCCAAAGTTCCTCCTCTGAGGGCTGGGTATAAAACGAGTTGTTGCCTCTTATTGGCTGCTTGCCCGGGAAGCCCTTACATTTAATTGGCCTCCCGTTTATTTTGATCTGCACCCACCCATTACGATCCCTCATAAACTTGGTGGCATAAAACCAAACTGCACCTGGGGAGGGAGGGGGGGGGAGAGAGAAAGAGAGAGAGAGAGATTAGGCTAATATCATTAATTGCCCTGCAAGAAGGAGCCCACATATTTCTCTTAGCTTTTCAAACCCTTATCTTTGAGCACACACTGCAGCTCACCCGTAACTGATTTCAATTTGGCGTCTGTTCAAATGTCCTCCATCATGGTCACCAAACCAGGAAGCCAGGGGACAGTCATAGTCATAACGAAGGAAAGGAGCAGCGACCTGTTAATTAGATTTGTCTCTTTTCTCACCAATTAAACACTGTCTGGTGGGAGGGATTGCCAGTATTGTTTGCTGTCATGACTTGAATAAGGATTACTTTTTTTTTTTAAAGGGCCATACCCGTGATTCTGCATTTTAAAGCTCATTAACTATCATAACTTAATATATCATAACTCACTGTATTCTTCACTTTACTGCTGACCCTTTCCAATCATAGCGTCAGCTTTTAATTTTTTTCCTTTTTTCCAGACAGCTATTCCTTTTATGAAAGTATCCTCTTTGGGACTTTGGTAATTTAATAATGAAAACATTTTAGTTTTTCTTTTCAAAGATTATTTTTTTGGGCACTTTAGGCCTTTATTTGACAGGGCAGATGACAACATGAATGGGTTTCCGAACACTAACTAGTTTAATGCAAGAAATTACCCAATTTGATGATCATTTTGACACGTTACCGTCTTCCCGACAATGCGTTTTGTCATCTGAGCAGAGCATCCACCAAGGAGAGCGTTACCTTTTGTTTACCCTCAGTATCTTACCCGAGTATGACACTTTTTTTCTTTTTGCATCTCGGGAGGAACGGTAGTGCTTGCATGTCAGACAGTACATCATAAATGTTCCAATCAAACCTCTGCTTAGCTTACCTACAACCCTTAATGTATCATGTTGTTTTTAATATCCAGCTATAAAGCATTTTCAAGACTAGGTGTCATTTTTTTTGTAAATCCTTGCATGGAACTCTGAGACACATGTGGCCTGGAGACAGCTTTGACCTTGTGAGCTGTTGTTTTTGCATCCCAGGATAGAGGACTCCCATGTCACACATCCCAACTGTTCCCATCAAACCCGTGCTTGGCTCCATAGTGCCTTTCAAGCCTTGTCTCCCTGGTTTACCCATCATCATTGACAGACCTCAAACAACCATCTTAAAGACTTGACTGGCTTGTTTTCTCCCACATTCTCAAGTGTGGTGTTGTTTCAGAAAAAACAAAAAAAAACTTGCTCACTTGCAAAGTGGCTCTGCGTGCGAGAGGCACATTGTGAGGCGTTCGTCTCCCTGACATTGTGTGTAAACTTGGCTTGGCCTCTCGGGAGTTTCTGTGTTGGAAGGAGGAACGAAAGTGGCCTTAGAACTGAAGATTGGAATTATCATTTTCCTTTTTCACTACTGTTTGGTGGGGGAGGGGGTTGAGGTGGATAATCCTCACAGGTAATTGATTTTCGGGGAGCGGTTCAGAGGTAGAATGCTGCAGCTTGGTGGGGCAATATGAGGGATGAGAACAATTTCCTCAGCCAAAGAGAGTTGACTCAGAGTTTATTGGGTTTCTTTTCCACATGGGGAAAACTTTCCAGTTTGTTTGCTCAAAGTCTCTTTAATGTCCTGCTGCTACGGGTAAACCTTCGGTCACACCAAGTTACATTTTTTTGAGGGGGGAGGATTGGGGCTCTGAGCTGCGGGAGGTAGCAGGTCGCATAAAAGTAGATATGGCTGAACAAATCTTAAGCTGTCGATGTATAAGGACTTGAAAACACCCTCCCCTGGTAGCCATCCCCTGTTCTTTATTCAGCTGGGACTAAACTGAGATGATTATCACATTTGTATTTATGAGCTACAGCCCTGTTACAAATCCCCCTTTGTCTCCTCTTTGCAGGATCTGTTTGGCCGGCTGACACATGGTCGGTGGATGAACAGTGAAGGTGCCAGAGGAATCATAATTTGATTTACAGTAAGTTCTAACTCCTTTCACTTTATTTATAAAGAACTATCGGCGAACGCAGCAGCCACGTATCGGCCATTGCCAATACACGTAAAAACGTAAAAATCGGTCGGCTGATAACATCGGTCTATCACTAGGTTTGGACTGTTGCTTAGGAACAAGCAGTGAGAAGATGCCACATTGGGCCCAGGGAAACTGTATTAGAAATCTTAGAGTAAACAATTCATTGATTAATGGGTAAATAATCATCAGATTGTTAAATATGTGAGTTGGAATATGTTCACATGAGTCGGATGTGTAAAAAGTGTTGTAGCTTAGGTAGGCCTTTTTTTTTATATATATATATATAAGTTTTAAACAAACACAATTTAGGTTTTTCAACCATAACTACAGTTGGCAACAGTTGAATTTGGCACTGTCTTTACAGCATGTTGTTAATTTACTTTCACTGCTTTAATATCCATTTAAAATGCATCACATACAGTGAGTCATTTTCAGAAAGGATACATTTGTGAGTAGTCGTAATGAATGATGCATAGTCTACACGCGAGTATTTTTTCTTTTGGCTTTGTTCTTTTTTTACTCTACTGTAGTATATTATACTATACTGTACAATATTATACTATACTAAACCATACTATACTGTACTGTATTATAATATACTATAGTAGATTGAATGTACTTTGATGGCAGTGTGTGTTCTGGAGCACTTCAGTCCTCTCCTCCCATTTGGGTGTTCCTGCTGGTGCCTCCACATTCTGCGCTCTTTGTTCCTCTTCATTGGGGTGTGTGCTCATGTGTGTGTGTGTGTGTGAATGTGTTGGAGTACGTTGAGGATGGGTTGGATCTCTCTGTTTACTCCCCCACCCCATCGTCTCTGTGCGACAGGATCGTGTGTGTGTGTCTGTCAGTATCAGTGTTTGATGTTGTTGAGTGCAAGTCTGCATGGTGTGTGTATGTCCATGTGTGTTTCTGAATGTGGTGTGCAAATGAAGGAAAGTAGGAGTGTGAGTGAATCTGTGCAGGATTGCAGTGTCTAGTGCGGTGAAAGTGTGTAAAAGAGGGAACGGGATAGAGGGAAAAACACACTTGTATGCTGTCCCTGCAAATACCCACGTTTGTTGCATGCCGCCGTATGTGTGTGCACTGTACGTGTACAGCCCCCCCCCCCACACACACACACACATACACACAACTCTAGGGACCGGCATGTTCATTATTCTTCCTAAAAGAACCATTAAAATTTCATCAGTGCAATGCAATCTGTAGCAGGGCGAGGATAGGAGTATGTAGGAGAGAGAGAGAGAGAGAGAGAGAGAGAAAGAGAGATGGAGAGAGAGGGAGGGAGGGAGGGGAGGGAGGGGAGGGAGCTTGCATCCTCCGCTCATTCACCACTGCCTGCCTTCATGCCTCTCTCTCTCTCCTTTTCTTCTTCTTTATCATCTTCTCCTCTGGTGGCTGGATTCCCTCGCTGAGGGCACACCGATCCGCACACTACAGCTTCTCTCACGATGTGAGCCGCCAGCAATCCCTCCCCTCCTACTCCCTCCATCCTTCCCACCTCATTCTACTACTACTACTGCTGCTGCACCTCCTCTCTCTCTCTCACACACAGACAGGAGGCTGTCCTCGGGCTACAGCCGGAAAGGGCTGGAATTAGGGTTAACCAGGTGCACTCGGATTCTCTGGGAGGATGCTTCTCTCCTGTCTCCAGGCGGGTTTGGATGGGTCGAATTCACAAGCTTAAGAGCTGGATCCTGATTGGAGTATGTCTTTAATTGGAATTTGCCTTTAAACTAGCGCACGGTTGGATATTTAAAGGTGAGCAAGGTGCTTTTGATTCCTCGTTCTTTGGCGAACAACTTGTTGATTAGGATGGCAGGAACCCATCTGCTTGATATGTTCCCTTTATACACAACTTTTCGGATTTTCTAATTAGACTAATCCAGCGTGTTGCGTTGGTGTTTGTTGTAAAGAAGCGACGTTAATTAGTGTCGCTCTTTTTCGGCATTGGTCAGAAACGTGGGGGAAAGTAGCAGCAGCCTTTAAAGCCTGAGTGAGTATGCGCTGGTTTTACCCCACAAACCCCGCCACCACCACATCCCATATGCCACTTTGTTTTGCCAGCACAAGCATGATGCACTGTCTCTCAGGTAAATCTGATGGCACTAATTGCGTCCTAATTGGGTTTCCCCTCAGCCATGGAGGTTTTGGTTTTTGGTTTTTGAGCTGCCACAGATGAAAGTGTGTTTGTGTGTGTGTGTGTGTGTGTGTGTGTGTGTGTGTGTGTGTGTGTGTGTGTGTGTGTGTGTGTGTGTGTGTGTGTGTGACTCACTGACTGAGTTACTGAGGAGTTCTAATATCATGCTAATTTCATTAATTGCCCTGCAGGAAGGACCCCACATATTTCTTTTAGCATTTCAAACAATTATCTTTGAGCACACACCTCAGCTCACCAGTAACCAATTTCAATTTGCCATCTCTTCAAATGAGAGCGAAAGAGAGAAAGTTGGGTGGAGTTTGTGTATGAGGGAGCAGGAAAGAGAGTGTGAGTGTCTGTAGGAGTGAGAAAGAGTCTAGGGGCTTTGTGTGTTGTTGGTGACTATCCCGGAGTGTGTGTGTGTGTGTGTGTGTGTGTGTGTGTGTGTGTGTGTGTGTGTGTGTTTGTAATTCGCAGGCCCATCTGTGGGGTCCTGTGTGATGGATGGTGACTGACGGAGGGGTGAGGTGTGTGAAGAAGGAGGAGGATGAAGAGGAGAGGCAGTGTTGGGGGAGGGTGTTGGGAGGATACAGAAAACCGGTCTGCCATCTCTGTGTGTGTTGTGTGTGTGGGTGGTTGTGTGTTGTGTGTGTGTGTGTGTGTGTGTGTGGTTTTGGGTGTGGTGTGTGTGTGTGTGTGTGTGTGGTTGTGTGTGTGTGTGTGTGTGTGTGTGTGTGTGTGTGTGTGTCTACCTTTGTGGTAGAGCAGTACATCACAGACCGGCTAATGGAATACTGGAGCCTTGAAGGGTCCTCTCTTGCTTCTCCTCCATCGCCCCACCCCACCCTCCACACATTCTGGGTGGAGTGTGACACACCAGCGGACATTCTGTGGTTTCTGACAGTCTTTAGATCCTACATGTGCACCAGACAGCTCAGGGACTGAACTGTATGACTGTATTCCTACAGTCCAGCGCTACGGTTAAAGTTCAATCCTTTAACATTCAGTCCTGGTAGGTTTTCAACACCTACGTTACTGTGATAACGGCAAGTGCATTTTAATAATACATATCCCAGAATTCTATTAGAAAAAAGACATGTATGGACTAGTAGGCTACTTTTAGCTTTTAGCCTTGCTAGCTGCTAGCGGTTAATGTTAATTAATAACCTGTTAATCTACCCACTGCTACATTTCTTTATTCATTTGTGTCCTTTTAGTTTAACAGAGCACCACTGGGATTCAAGAGATTCTTCAAATGTAGAAATGTTACTAAAAGAAATGAGGACGCTTACTCCCTTCAAAATATGATATCATACCATAGACTGTGTAAAATATGAACGTAGTTTATGTAACCCATAGGTTCTGAAGAGCCAAAATGAAACTCAAAGTGGGCGGCTCCTGGTGGCTCCATTTGTCTCCAGCTCATCCATGAAAGGGCAAAGAGTTGAAGCATGGACAGAGCTCAGAGCTTTAATAAACCCTGGTGTATGCTCGCCTCCTGTGACAACAGCCACCTGTCATTCAAAACCAATAATTTAGAACTTTAAAGTGCTTATATAATGCTCATTTTCAAGTTCATAATTGTATCTTGAGGTTATATAAGAATAGGTTTATGTGGTTTCATTTTCAAAAAACACCACATTTTTTGTTGTACTGCACATTGCTGAAGCTCTTCTTTTCACCCTGTGTGTTGAGCTCTCTGTTTGAGGGGCGTAGGGGAGTATGAGGGCGTGCCCTGACGGTACCTAGGTAAGGACTACTAGCCAGTCAGAAGCAGAGTATGAGGGCGTGCCCTGACGTAGGGCTGCACAATTAATCGAATTTTAATCGCGATCACGATTTGGACTTCCCACAATCAAATTTGCGTGATCGAGCGATTATTTTTTATAAAGCGTCATTTCATAGAACGCTCCGGGTTTTTTGCAAAGCCAATCTCCGTAAAGCCGTCTGCTCATGAGCCAGTCAGAGTAGTTCACTGCACCCCGTGCAGCTTATTTTCTAGATGTAGACAGTCCCAGAGGACAGAGTAACGGGAGGAAAACTCAACAGATAGCAGTCGGTTATACGAGTTCAGCTCAAGGTTTACCATTTACCAGTAAACGCAACATTATGTCCCGTGACCCCGTCTGTTGTTTTTCCGACACAGTGCTGACCAGTGCTAGTCGGTGCTAGTTAGCGTCTGTTAGCTGTTAGCTCCCGGACGCACCGTGCTAATGTCCTCGCATCCGCTCCAATGCTGTTTAATATGATACGGTTTAATTTTGCGTTACATGACACCATTTCTTCTGTAATGCCGTGCCTGTGTGGGATCTTTCTACGCTCTCTCGTCCTACTCTCTCTCCTCTACTCTCTCTCCTCTACTCTCCGCGCCCCGCCGCACAGCGGCCGCCGGTTCAAACTTCTGACATTTGTCTACAAATTTATTTTTTTATTAACACAGCTGTATATTGTTAAATATGAGGGTTAAACCTGTATTTGTACCAGTGTTTCCATGGTAACTCTGCTATCGCGGCCGCCACGGCGAAGAACACAGAAGAAGTTATTGAATGCAGCTAACTTCAGTTGGTAGAGTAACAGCGTGAGACAGAGCTGCTGGACCTGGGCCAGAGATGTGACCCATGGCCAGAATATCATAGTTCATAAAAATGCAGCGCAGTGAAGATACAGACGTTTCATACACACGCCGTGTTTATCCGCCATTCGACCCGTGCGGGACCCGTTCATAATGATCAGCCGTCTCTCTGTGAGTAGCGTCCATCACACTCCCTCTCCAGTTATAAACAGCCTATATGACAATACAATTTGTTTTGGTTAAAATCAACAAATAATCGTGAGAATAATCGCGATCAAAATTTTGATCAAAATAATCGTGATTATCATTTTGGCCATAATCGTGCAGCCCTACCCTGACGGTACCTAGGTAAGGACTACTAGCCAGTCAGAAGCTGAGTATGAGGGTGTGCCTTGACAGTACCTAGGTAAGGACTACTAGCCAGTCAGAAGCAGAGTAGGAAGGTGTGCCATGCCAGCAGCTAGGCGAACATTATAACGTGTGTTACAAAGTGATGCACATTTGTCACGGAAGTAAAAGCTGGACTACAACTGAGCTGTTTGGAGCAGGAACAGTGAACAGTGTTTTCTGTTTGAGATGGTGAGTCTCTTTGGGGGTGGGGACTTTGGGCTTTCTCACTCTGTAAACCAATTATATTCACAAAAAAGATACATAACACGATAAAGGAAAGGAAAAAAGCCAAAAAGTATAATATGAGCACTTTAACTTGTCTCTTCTTTTAAGCAGACCTACATTTTTCCTTCCAAGAGTCTATGATTCTGGAGTTTAATGTGGCTTCCATGCACTTGCTTTTCAGGGTCTTTTATTAATTTACTGGCAACTTTTCTTGTTGATTGGCATGGTTGAATGTTGAGCTCATCTTTTTGGGAAGTCAAGGTGCAATACTGTTGTTGTATGGCTTAGGTTTCCCCACTAAATACTGTAAAGACTTTTTTGTCCCACTCTTTTGTCATATCGTCTGCATCAAACTCCTGAGAAACGGACGGCATTTTGTGGTTAGTCTTTGTCTACTTCTGTGCCAACAACCGGATAACTCGTGTAGAGCAGAAATAAACGTGTCCAGAAAAGTGTCCACTATATCAAATTGCTCTGGTGTGCTTTGAAGGGATTTCACCTACCTGGCATCAGCCTTTCTAAAAGAGTTAGCTCCGCTCAGAAATTGGAAGGTAAGAATATGTTACAAGCAACTGAACTGCACCAGAACGATCCAGAATATCTCAATCTGTGTCTTTATTCCATCTCTTTCATCGGTGCTGCTGGCTTGTGAAAACGCCCCTGATGGAATTTGATTGCCATTCAAGAACCGATTTTCCCAACCATTGCCTGCATGTATAGCAAGTCCTTGTTGAGATTTGCCTCCCCCCCAACATTCCCCACCCTGTTGTGAATATAAAAGATGATGCATTCAGGAATTAATGGTTGTAACACTGCTGTGCTGTTATCCCTCCTTTCTGCTGGGGCCTCAGTGTGATTTAGTGAGGCTCCTGAGGCTCAATAGTCGGCACGGTGCACCGCTGGGGCAGGGCTGTGTGTGCGCATTTGTTTAGTGTATGTGTTTGATTGTATGTTAATTTTTATCTGTGTGTGTTTAGCATGGGAATTAAGTGTGCGTATCCGCATGAAAGAAAATGGGTGTTTGTACAATGCGCCCCTTCCAACCTCCCAAATCCACCATCCAGCCCTCTGGGAATTGGGGTGTGTATGTGTGTGTGTGTGTGTGTGTGTGTGTGTGTGTGTGTGTGTGTGTGTGTGTGTGTGTGTGTGTGTGTGTGTGTGTCGAAATAGGATTTTGGTCCTTGTTATTTAGCCTGACAATCTGTTTTATTTAACAGGACGAGGCACTCCCCTCAACACCACTTTGGCGTGGCGGCATTTTAAACTATCTGAAATTGAGCCACGTCCCAGTGCCAGCTATATATCTCTTAGGCAATTACAACTTTCACGGATCTATTGGTAATAAAAGAGAGGTTTATGAAGCGTGAGCATGCCAGGCTGGAGGAAAACGCTAACAGAGGTGTGAAAGGGCGAGGCGTGGTGAGCTGGAGGAGGAGGGTTTGTCTGTTTGATTTGTGTCCTATTTGGTTCTGCTGTGCTGCGACACATCTCATTTTGACCCCTGTTGGGTTTGTCCTAGCCGACCTACGCTTGTGTATGTGCTTTCAACGGATCCACATGGCAAATTAGCCAACAGACTCCTGGTTACAATAAATCAACCTCCCAAATGCCATCATGTGTAACTGAGAATTTACAGACCTGATCTCCTTTCTCTTCTCCCTCGTTCTCGCTCAGCTGTAAAAACCTCAACAAATAAGTAAAGATGTAACTCCTCCTTCCAACCTTGCTCCACCATCCTTCCCTCTTCCATGATCCTCCATAGCCATAATGAGATTTGAAGTTAATCCCCGACACAATATCACAAGATTATGCGCCTCCATAATGCTCCACGCAGGCAGCGCCGATGGTGGAGAATGGGTTTGGCGCGCGCAGTGGAGGCTTGGCTGGGTGAAAGCACATTAATGTAATCTAGGTGTAATTGGGTGGTAATGCAGCTTGTATGTAGATGAATGGAGGAGCGGGAAGGTGTTTTTTTCTCCCTGTCAGATAAGACCAGGGATGCAGAGCAGGGAAAACATGAGAGAGAGACTCTGGAGGTGCCTCAGCTAGACAGAGACTGATAGAGTGAGGACGACAGATTGCCTGAAGAGAGATGCATTTATCTCCAAACTGATGTCAGGTTCCTGTAGTGAGAGTGGATTGGGCAAAGAATGTGATCAATGGAAGAGTTAGGAGAGGGGAGTATGCCAAAGGGACAAGCGAGACATTTTGGATTTCTGAACTGAGAGGGGCTACAGAGGAGTATGTCTGTGAAGGTTCTTTGTCAAGAAGAATTGAATTTGAAGCCCTTTGTGTGAAGTTCAGTGGATTAGTTTTCAAAAACTGAATTTCAGTGATTAGAGCAATGTATTCAGATTAGCTGTAGATGGACATAGAAATCTAGAGTTAGTCGAAGGACTGTTAAGAGATGGAAGAAATTTGATTATGCTTAATTTAGTTTTATTAGATGGAGTATAGAATTTGCTATTTGGATTGAAAAATTGAGATTCAGCTTGTTTTGCATATGAATGAAAGGAAAAATTTAATTTGTTTGTTTTTGTTACATAGTATGTCTTCTATTTATAGACTAAATTGTAAATTGTGCGCAGTCATGGAAGGCTATCATGTGGTGCAGCAGAAACTACGCACTGTAGCGTTAACGGACTATAAGAAACTGGAAACAACCTCAGAAACATTTTGGAGGTTGAAGCATGCTTTATTGGAAACCAGTTGAGTTCCCATTGGCCTGACAGCAACTCATTTTATTTGGAGTGTGTTCCTTTGGTTTCAAATACAACCACTTCTGGAGTTTGGCAAATATCTTCCAAAAAGAGCTGAAAAGGTTCTTTAACATCGCTACATGATCTCAGATGCTGTGCATAGACAGATGTTTTGAAGATCATTTCTGGAGATGTTTTACACATGATCAAATCAGATATTAGGACGGTGTGCTTTGGTGACTGGTGTAGACTCACCTCACTAACATTACTCCAACTCAATGCACATTTGGGAAGATATACTTTGCCCTAGCCAAACTACCGTTACCATTCCATTTATGTGCAATGATTTTGTTGCTTAATGTTGCCTTTCTAAATGCTGGTGTGACTTGGCCTTTATAAGGCAGACAAGCCATACATTATTTTCTAAAAGATAATGAAAAAAAGCATGTGCCATATTTGCACTCTACCCCTACAGGCATTGATTTGTATTTCTGTAATTCAGTAGTGATTTGCAGGTTCCTGTAGAAGCAGCAGAAGTCCTGACAGCTCACCTTTTTATTGTGTTGTTGTAAATTGTTTAATATTTAGTTTAGTTTAACTGAGGAATCTTGCTGCCAGTGTGAGATTTATATTCCTAGTTAGGCTACTGTTTTGTGAGGTCTTCTTGCTCCTCCCTGAGACATTTTGCTGTCGCTGCCAAGTCATATCTGAAAACAATAAACTGCAAGGTGCCAGGAGAATGTCAGGCCCTGGCAAGTGTGTGTGGAACAAAACAAACAGCGCAATATTGACAGCTTACATGCATTCCTCAAGCTAATGAGCTGCTGCTTCTCCTGTCAGTCTTCACCTTGATAATAGTGATCACCTTGTTAAAGAGAGCCAGGATAACTGCAGCGACACACA
>NC_045755.1:1970902-1986099 GCF_008692095.1 Etheostoma spectabile
CACACACTCGTGCTACCGCCTTCTCTCCACAGTTACCCTGGCAACAGAAGAAGCCAGGGTTGCATTTGTTGCTTCTTTACTAATTAAAGATAGTGCTTAAACATATCACTACTTGCAGCCCATGTTGGTATGTGAAATGAGGGAGATATTTGCACCAGAACAGTCAGGATTTTGAGTTTGCATTGCTTTTATTTATTTCATATATTTACCTGTAACAGTCTACTACAGTTTTCCTTTTATGATGCATTTCAAGCCTCAATTGTTGCTCGCTTGCTCTCAGTTTTTATACTTTGACAGTTTAGCTCCCTCGGCTTTTTAACGTTTTCTCATCTGCACTACTCTCTCCGTCTTCCCTCTCTTGTTCTGTTTTCCCCTTCTTTCTCTCTGTCACTCTCTGCCTCCTACGAGTCTGAATTCTCCTCTGTGAGTCTGGCTATCAACTGTGACGCTGGTGGGGGATCAAAGGTGCGGCTGACAGTCAGATATTTACCTGCGTCTGTCTGTCCTTACACTCAGGCAACCTCAGAAACTCTAGCCAAAGGCTCATTTGCACCGTATTTGCCAAATTGGTTCTGCAGGGAGTGGTGTGACTTAAGGCTTCTTTGCATTTATTAAAGCCCAACGAGCATCAGAGAACACGTGGAGTATATTTGAACTTGAGCTTTGGCATCTGAAACCAAGAAACACTTCTACAACACAAACCAGAGAATATTGTTGGAGCTAGGCCTGACAAAATTGGACAAAAATGACTGAGATATAGGTACCAGGACATGACGCAATTTACATCACAGGGTTTGTAATTTGGTCATAAACAACCAAATCTTAAATGTGTGCGACGATTTCTGCATTGCTCCTTTACGAGAGTTTCATTGGTGTCTTTGTGGCGTCTTCTTCTTAAGCCTTCTTCTTAAGCCCCTGGTAGCGTCAACCGTAAGAAGAAAAGTTATCAACACGCCTAATTCTCGACCGACTGGGAGCAATCAGACATTACACAGACAGGGAGCTGAACATTTAGGGAGCAGCGGCCCAGGCCCGTGATGGAACGCGCCAGGCAGACACAATTCAAACGTATATTTGTCTTTAGAATATTAGCTGACAGACCTAGTCGGAGCTCAGTTATGTATGATTGCATGTTGTGGTACAAACTAATGTTCCTGCTTTTTATGGCTGGTTTATGGCTTCCTGTCACTTAATGGCCTTTCCCAGCCTTTGAGGAAGAAGCACTTTCTTGACCAACCACCACCACATGCTCATTATCAAGTCGTTCACTTGCTGATGCAGCAAACTGAAATGTAAACACCCGACTGTCATTTAGAGATTGACTGTCCGGAACCTGGACCGATTCACTGTAGATGTTATTGTAGGAGCATTAGGACTGAAAATACACCTACACACTTTCTACACACGCATATGGCCTCTGTAGGCTTGTTTATGTTAATGCAACAATGCACATTTTGCACTTCATTAATATTTGCTGTGGCATCTGGTTTCTGTATTTTCCCATGTGGTTCCTATTGCCATGCTGTGCTGTAAATATACCATATTACAGTTATTATTCTATGAAGCTCCCAGTTTTTGTTTTATGTTGCATTTATGTAGAAATGTGGGTGTTTTTACATTTTGTATTCATTTTCTGTATATTTTTCTGCTGCTTGTTTCATTACACCACTGTAGCTGTCAACCACCTTCCAAATATACTTTAATTTATGCATACCTCCCATGTTTGTACATATGATACACATTTAGAATACTTAATGGTACATTAGAATTGTGTTAACATAATGTAAGAAATAAATGTGTCCACTTCCTAATAAGTAGCTTAATTTGTACAAGTGTGTTTTAACTGTACTGTGGTTTGTATAAGGGACTAGCCGAGTGGTAGGTTCAGCCCCTTAAATGCTATGATGTGTAGCAAGGGATCTCTATTGCATTAATGAGATTTATCATTTATAATATTAACGGCCAATGTGGAGCCAAGTGCTATGACAAGGCTATTACAAATGTCCTAATTGCTGAGAATATTCTCATTACTCTATTTCTCTCCAGTCGTCTCCACACAGTGGACACTGTCTCTGTGTTACTATGCAGTAATGCAGGGTTTTCCCTACCATGATAAGGCTTAGGCGCAGCACCCAAGCCGTTTTTGGCACTACCTAAGCCGAATGAATGTAAAATCAATGTGAGCATCGAAACTAAATGACTCTTTTTAGATCTAATGACTGTAGTTGATCCAGTGGACTTGTTTAAGTTTTCTCTATAAGCTTTTTGAGTGTTATTTATTTATTATCTATTATCTTATTTATTTATTATCTGCTTTAGAAACAGATATGGTGATCAACAATTCTTGAGGAATGACCGTTTAAAACCCCTCCAAAAACATACACCTAAATCTGCCACAAACCTAGGATAAACACTGATATGTATCTGAATAAATGACTTTAAATTACTAGCACTTTTCTATATTGTAAAAATGTCAATCTTTTAAAGCAGCTACATATATGTTGTGATTTTGGGTTGTTGGAATGAACCTGGACTATACTGCTGTGCTCCTTTTAATGTTAAGAAGTGTATCAATTTTTTGTAGGAACAACTCACACATCCTAACAAATTCTACTGTGCAAGTGTGTTGGACGGTAACATCAACTACAATACAAATGAAAACAATCCTGCATTCTGCTCTTGCTGTAGCATCACCTTTTATTTAGAAAAACTAATGTTTTGCTCACTCCAAACTTTCATCAAAAGCATATGTACAAATTAGAGTATGTACCATAATACTTTTGCAGGTTAAAAGTATGCATACCTGTGGAAAATTATTTCAAAATGTAAATAATTTTGGCAACCACATCAGATGTGTTTTGATTGGCCATAATTTTGGTTTTATGTTGAAGAAATGCCATTAGGGCATTATTGTATTTTAATGTGATGGTGGGGCATTCTTTATGTTTGACCTGTGACCTATTGAGGTGATGATTTACAGCGCATGCTCCCCCAACCCTCCTGCTCTCCCAGAGGAAATCAGGCTGGGTCTATGGCCATCATTTACATCTCCTCGAATTAAAGCAGCAGTGTGTTGTTACGGCCCCAGGCCTCATGAATCAAACTTTATTGACCACTTGGAGAGTTACAGACACCCGTTGAATACCAAGTGCCGGTGAAAGGCCACTGGGTGGGGGTAAATGGGTCGACTAGCTGCAAAGATGCTGCTCATAAATATGGAGATTTCACTTCCAATAAGATTTTATACAACCGAAGGGCATTACAACACATTAATATTCTCTTAAAAAATAAATACAAGTACATGATACTGAAAGCATCGAAGATACTGAAAACATCCTGTTTAATTATTTTAATTATCTTTTCAGAAGGTTGACTTGGACTACTGAATGTTTCGGGTCCCTATATGAGTAATAAGTGTATAATTATTACACAGAGCTATAACAATTATGGCATTATAAAGCAATTAGTTGTGAGTTTTTAATTATGTTAATTGCAGTTAACCACAAGTTAGTTGTAGGCTATATAACAATCTTACTTAAGCAAATTGGGCATCTGAAAAAAAAAACATCTGTTTTCAGCTGTCACAAATCATGATTTAAAGTCTTAATATTGTCTTAAAATCAATATTCTTTGCCTGTTTCAAGACTTAGAGCAAAGGACTGATAGGACAGATTATTGATCGAATCTGCTTGAACTTTAATAACTTAAAAAAATAATCATTTAAATGCTGCATTTCAAATTGCAGGTGCTGCTATTTCAAGTATGCCATAACCTGTTAATGTCTTAACAAGCTGTAGGAGGATAGTTTCAGGTGGCAACTGTTGATTTATCTATCTTTGACTACTACTACTACTAATAATAATAATAATAATAATAATAATAATAATAATAATATTAATAATAATGTACACTTTATTAGTCCCGCAAGGGGAAATTACAATTCACATTGTTGTTATTACACACATTACAACTGTCACTGACATTTACTCAGCTGTAGCTAATTAACGTTAAGTCTGCTTTGGCCAAACAAAAGAAACCACTTGGCTGGTTTTTTACTTAACATTATGGTTTTGTTGAGGATGAAACGTCACTCTTTAATTATTTTATCTTTTTAATAACAGTAGACTGTGTCTTAGAGGGCGGTGAGTATTTTTCTTGATTAACGATGTAATGTTAGCTGGTAGCTTAAAATCAATTTCAGTAACTAGCAAGTACTAGCAAGCTAGCTCCGTAACATTAGCTAGCTAGCTAGCATTAGTTGTCGAGATGTCAAGTAACTGGCAAGTAGACAAAGAGTTGTCGGAATTCTACCTTAATGTTTAGCTAGGTTCATCATATTGTTTTTAGGTATATCACCTTAAAAGTTCTGAATTAGGACCTTTTATGTTATAAGCCTGTGAAACTGTTTGTCGGTCCTGTAAGCTAGCATGTCTCGGCTACAGAACAAAGCTAGCAACAGGCGCTTACAATAGCTAGGTTGCATTCGGAAATAACACCATGTTTAGATGTCATGTTATATTCAAATATAATTTTTGTTTGGTTAGGTATACCCCCAATATCTTAATAAATGTGTAATGAATTGGTATTTTTTCTGTTGCTAACTATATCAGCTTAGCGGGCTAGTTAGTAGTTGATTTTTTTTTCTGACAGGTTAAAAGAACTCTTGAATGGTTTGCCTCAAGCAAGCGACTGCATTATTTTTTATCAGATTCAATTGACACAAATCTGTAATTATGCTCTGTACAAACATATCTTGTTTAATGCTATATAGACCAACAATGCAGTCATGATGTTTAATTTGTTGAAAATAACTGGCTTGTCACTGCAGACGTTTTGTCACAGTGGAATAGAATGCCTTTTATTGTCATTATACACATGTAGAACGAGATAAAAGCAACTCTCTTTCCAGTGTCAACATGTACGTAAGGGAAATGTAACATGGAATAAAATAAGCAGTGCAAAAGAAGGGTGAGGGGTAAGGTGCAGAGTTCTGAGACGCTATTTAAATATGTAAAAGAAACAAAAAACAGAAAGATAAATATGGTTTTATATACAGTGTGATATGTAGTGTGAAGTAATGATATTGAATAGTAGTGAAATTGCACAGAATTATAATTATCAAAAGTATTAAATATTACATATTGCACAGTAGGTGGGTAGAGGAAAGTCTGGGAGTTAGACTGTGAAGTCAGTGCACGTGTGAGTTTAAAATGGTAATGGCTTTTGGAAAGAAACTGTTCTCTAGTCTGTTAGTCCTTGATCTGATGCACCTGTAGCGCCTCCCTGAGGGCAACAGGTCAAACAGATCAAAGCCAGGGTGGGGGCTGTCCTTGGGGATGTTTTCTGCACTGCTGAGGCACTGGGAGGTGTAAATGTCCATCAGGGAGGGGAGAAGGCAGCCAGTGGTCTTCTGTGCTGCTATTACTACTCTCTTGCCTCTCCCTGTCTGTCACGGTGCAGCTGCCGTACCATACAGTACGTCAACAGGCTCTCGCTGGACGAACAGTAGAAGGTCAGCAGCAGGTTGGAGTCCTGGGTGTTCTTTCTGAGTACCCTCAGGAATTGTAGCCACTGTTCCTTCTTGATGACCGCTGTGGTGTTGTCTGTCCAGGAGATGTCAGGGTGGGGATAAGGACACAGAAAAACCAGAAGGTGTTGACCTTCTCCACACACTCAAGTAGGCTCTCTGTAGGCGGCCTCATCTCCTTTTGAGATGAGTCCGACCACTGTGGTGTTGTCCGCAAACTTGAAGATGAGGTGGTTGTTGTGGGCCGTACTGCAGTCATAGGTCTAGAGACAGTACAGGCGGGGGCTCAGCACACAGCCCTGTGGGGAGCCGGTGCTCTGCGTGCAAGTGGAGGAGAGGTGGGGGCCCAGTCTCACCGTCTGGGGCCGATTGGTGATTAAGTCCTTTATCCAGGCACGTGTGAGAGGGTGGAGGCAGAGAGTGACCAGTTTGGTGATGAGAATGTCCGGGATGATTGTATTGACAGCTGAGCTGGAATCCACAAAGATTGAACGTAGCTCTGCTGCTGTTCTAGGTGGCTGAGCGCAGAGTGGAGAGCCACAGCAATGGCATCCTCTGTGGACCTGTTTGCGCGATATGCAAAAGGGATAGGGGTCAAGGTCTTTTGGGGGGGGGGTCCTTGACATGTTGAACCAGTCTCTCAAACCACTTAATGATTGATGGGAGACTTCTTTGGCGCTGGGATGATTGTGGCTGATTTTAGGCAGGCCAGGATGGCTGCCTGAGCCAGGGAGAGGTTGAAGATTCTGGTGAATATGAGGGCGAGCTAGTGGGCGCATGCCCTAAGCGCCTTGCCAGGTACTCCATCTGGGCCGGCAGCCTTCCTGGGGTTCACTGTGAGGGAGCACCCGTCCGACATCGTGCTCCCTCACAGTGAGTGGGGTGGTGCAGGAACCAGGTGGGGATGCTGGCAAGGCAAGGCAAGGCAGCTTTATTTGTATAGCACATTTCAGCAATAGGGCAATTCAAAGTGCTTTACACGAAATCAGTTAAACAGATAAAACACAAGTACAAACAGTTAAAAATCATATGCATTAAAAACCGATAAAACACATGAATAGACAGTTAAAAACAAAATAGAAACATTAGGAAACATAAAACACAAGAATAAAAGTTACAGTGCAGCATAAGACATTTAAAGAAATGAGCAGTCATTTAAAGAAAGGCAGCAGGTTTCTGGGAGTTTATTCCAGATATGAGGAGCATAGAAACTGAAAGCTGCTTCACCCTGTTTAGTTCTGACTCTGGCAGGGCTGGGGTAGTGCAGAAACCAGATGGTGGTGGAGACAGGGCTGGGGCAGATAAGTTATGCTGTTGTGATGTCTCAAAGCGATTTGAGACATTAGCAATTTAGCGCCTCTGCCAGGGGGTCTGTTGTTGTCGCAGCCTCTGTAGTTGGTGAGGTTTTATATGCCTTGCCAAACTACCCGTGTATTGTTGCCAGACAGGATATGCTCATCGCATTAGAAGCACATGCTTTTATGTCAAGTCAAATGCCTGCTGTGAAAAAATCCTATCACAATTTAAATCCGAAAACCAGATATTTTCCTCAACATGTTCATTCCTATTTTAACTCCTCTCCTCTGTTGCCACACTGTGTGTCCGGTTCATTGGACAGTTTTCATGACATTCATGTAAGTAAAGCTTGTTGAATTGAAATTGCAAGCACTGAACTGCATTATTGATGCTTAGCGACAGACAGTTTGTGAGTTGGTGAGATAGGACTGTTGGAAAAACAATATTGGTGTAATGGTGGTCCTTTTATTACCATGAATTTCCTTCAGTATCAGTCAGTCACAAACCTTTCATACTCATGGAATGTATGTGGTTGGAAATGTAACCATTTTCAACAGATGTTGGCTGGTTTGAAATCCTTATTGTTTAAGGCTATTTTTTACATTGCAAACAGTACAAGATGCAGTGGAGCAATCTCTTGTCAGGCACTTTTTCTCCTGGAGAGTCTGTCCTTGCTTTCTTGATAAGGATGCTCTGTACCTGCTGTTGCTTGTCAGGACAAGCAGATGGAGCCTGACCTCTGACCCAAGTGGCCTACATTGGGCGCCATCATGTCACTCTATGACAGTGAGTGTGAGCTAGCCTGTTCCTTGCAGCAAACAGAAAGTATGCTATGCTCTTCCCCATGATGTTCCATTGTTTCTTTTGTAATATTCAAGAAGAAAAAAGGGGCAAATTAGCACTCATGCAGTATGCATGAGTTTAGAAAGCCACCATATATAGCCAATGCTGAGGGGAATGAGGAAGGCTAGGAGCAATACAGCTGTGCTTTAGCAAGTGTAGCATTTCTGCGATGCAGTGTTATTGCCTACGCCAAAATCTGTGGTGTTTCTAATCTTAGGAGAGCATGCTTAATTGTGTTCATCACCTATTGCTGCAAATATTCCCTGTGCATTGCTTGTTTTTTTTGAGGCTACAACATAATCCAATGGAACAGCATCCCCATAATACTTGAAAGAAAAGCTTTTCACAGCTTATTGCTAGCAGCTAACACCCTGGGTTTCAGTGGTCTCCTTGGGCTTCAGCGCTTGAATCATGTCCCCTAAGAACCAATTCTGAGTTGGCAGCACTTGACATGATTGGCCTTAAGTAACTGACAGGGTTGCAGTGTTACATGGCACTCTGGAGCTGGGTAAGTGTTTTGTAATAAAAAAACAAAAAAAAAACTGTTAAGATCTGGTCGGTGTTCAGAGGAGAGACAAAGGCGAACACAAGTCAGGTTCCCTAATGGCCTGGTGGTCGTCGGCTGGGGAGGCTGTTTTCTGTGATGACTTGTCTCACGGCATGTTGCCTTGAGGGATTATTGGAGCATTTGATTGGCCAACTTCTGTGGATGGATGGTGGCTGAATTGCAGTGCAGAGAGTATTGATTTCAGTGACAGTGCAATCGTGTTTCTGTGTGTGGGGAAACTATATATGGGACTGTTTACTGTATTTGTGCTAGGGTGAGCTGATTGTTCTGTCTCTGTGTTTGCCCCTGGGAACAAAATACAGTATAGGTTTGCAGTTACGTATACTGTGTGTGCCCTGCCACGCACAAATGTGTTGTTGTAAAATGTATTGTTGCACCTTGGAATTCGGTTTTTAAACATATTAAATCGTGCCAGATTTTGTTACATGTTTTTGTCCTGGAGTCTGCACTCTTTTTGAGCTAAGCTAATCTTAATGAGCTCTCTTCCCAAAATGTTGAACTATTTCTACTTAAAATTTTGTTTTGTTGCTGTTAGAGGCTGTTTCAGTGATTATAATGTACAGTAACTTAAATTTAAAGTAGATGAATACATTTATAAAGCATATGACTATATTTTATTGACGTGAATCAAGCTATAACAGTAACTGTCACTATAAAGACCAATGAGTCGTTTATTCCCGTTGACCCAATATGTCCATATAGAATTAGTCCTACATATCTAAATTGTTAAATGTATGGCACAGCCACCGACACGTTTGCGGTTTTATTCACAAATTGTCCTATAAATGTACAGTCTAAGAACTTTTGAATGGCAGATGTTGTGTTGCAGGATGTTAATAAACCAAAAAGACAATTTGAACCCTAGTAGAGTCGGCGGAGGGACCAGCCACCAATCCTGTGGTCATCTTTCCATGCTTGGAACCTTCCCAGGTTGCAAGTTTACCTAACCTCATCATGACTCAATCCTTCCCCTAATACTTTTTGGTGGAAAATAGGTTTGGAGAAAAAAGACAACAATCAAAAACAATCACTCGGCGTAGAACAAACAGCATGTAGTAGAAGCTTCTCCTTCTCGCTCCCTCTCCAAGCTCCATGGCAACAATCACTTTGATATGCAGATACCCCCCACCATTTGCACAGTGCCGCACCAAGGGGAATGTTGACTTTTCGGAAAGGCAGAGAGCTTTTGCATTAATTGTTAAGCTAAAACTCCTTTTTCTCCTTTTTCTTTGGCTTATGATGCAATTGAATCATAACATGTCTTTTCTCTGCTTTCCCCAGATGTGGAGGGAAGACTGTGTGCTGGAGCCAGTGACTGCAGTCTGAGGAAGAAGCTAGCATAACTGTTGTCTTCATGTACACCTACACAACCGGCAGGCTGAAAGTTATCTCCGGTATCTTTGCTCCAGTTATCACAATGCCGCTATCTCTGTAGCCTTTTGCTACCTGTTTGGTATTCGTCTTGTTTCCCAAAACCTTCCCTGTGCTAATAACCCTCAGAGACACATTTCACTTTAACTAAACAAACCACCACTTGCCATGGATCGCCTGTGTCCGGGTGAAGGCGTGAGCCGGACACAGGCCTTCTTCGGGAAACTGTAGCCATCTGGATTCTCTTCAACTTATTCCCTGTGATTTCACTTTGGAGTAATTCTTTATTTGGACCAGGGATGGATGTACCGGAAGCTAGCAAGCATGGCAAGAAGTCGACAAGTCAAAAGCTGGAGGACCAGAAAAAGGTAGGAATAACTTTACTTTTTTCTTTCTTTATGCTTCTCTTGCTGTGTGTGCTTGCTGTTTTTTCAAAAAAGTAAACCAGCTATGGCTTTTGCTGTATTCCAGTTGAATGTATGTGGAAGGCAAGGGCTGAAAGATTGTTAATCGCCCGGTTTGTTGTTCTCTTTACAAAAAGAGAACATGTTGGTCCAATTGCTGCTGTTGTCTGAATTCCCAGTAGCTTTTTTGTTCCATATCTCCTGATAACTATTTATAAAGATGAGGGGCGGGAAAGGTGGAGTCTCCCCCCGCGTGCCTCCAGTCTTTTATCTCAGCTCATGTGGCTTGGTGGTGCCCCCCCCTTTGGGAAAACATATTTACACTCTGTTTAAGATGTTATTTATGTTAATCACCCTGGGAATGGGAAGAGAATCCCTGTAAAAAGAAAAACCCAGAGACAAATAGTTTTTCTGCAAATGGTTGCTAATGGTCCTCCGTTCTGATGGGGAGGGCAAGAGCTCGGACAGACTATGGTGAGTTTAGCGGAAGCTAGTTTTAGGTTTGGCTCTGAATGCAGTGACCTCGACGGGGTCAGAGTCATTTGTTGTGGCGGTTGGTGGATCAATAGAGAGAACTCCGGCGTCAGGCCGAGTTCACACTGTCTGCAGAATGCAGGATTTGAGGACAGCAGCGGAGCACATAGCCACACATTTACACATACTGTATGTTAAGGATGTTGGAATGAATTCCAAAAGTTGCATATAATACGAATAGTAAACAATCAATATTATTTGATTGCTGAAATTAATTTTCGAATGTGATTTTTTTTTTTTATAAATATGTTGGCTAATGTTAGCTAGTCTCCCTCTTCTCACCTTGGCCTCATGCGAAAACTAAATGCTTTTGTCATGTCACGTTTAATAAACAATACGTTAGCGGAAGTGAGAAACACAATGTATTGTGAGGTCTTAACATCACAGAGCACGTAACGTTAGTACAGGGGGAGTGACAGGCTGCATCTGGAAATCGGAAGAAGGATGTCTTTACTTTAGCTGTCTTCATGGAGACAGCTAAAAATAAATGTTAGCTGCCCTACAGCTGTCAGAGTAGCTTTGACTTCACATATTAACTTCTAATAGCTGTATTTTCAGTGTGACAATCTGCAAGAAGCAGGGTGCTTTTAAATCACTACAATAGTAGTGACAGTACTGTTTGGCTTAGTTATCAATGCCATTAGCATCGTGGCTAACACTTCTGTTAATTTATGACAAATTGTTTTGGTTGTGCTTTCTAACATGGTGCCATTGTGCTAACCAAGCTAGCCTTTACAACAAATGCCACTTGAATGCGCCATGACGTATGGCCACTGTCAAGGTCAAGGCCAGGCTAATGTTAGAAGTCTCTCTAGTGAACCGAATGTGTAACAACAACCACATGCTTCAAGTGGCATTGACAGTGCATAAGCCTGAGCAGTGTTGTACATATTTATAACAGGCTGCATTTGAGCATTACATATTCAGATATTATTTGAATATTAAAAAAAGAAATTTGAATGGTATTAAAGAGGAAGATTGACAGTTCCACTGTACAAACATACACTGAGGAACATCTAATTTGAAAAAACTGATGCACAGACTTGGGAACAAGAATGTACATAACTATATCTCTTCCTGTAAAGTCACCTGCATATAGACTGAGACATATACACCTACTAAAATGCATACACAGACTGAAATAGATAATGGACACACACACAAACATACAGCTTCTCTCTCTGCCTCTCTCTGCCTCTGACCTTATTCCTTTAATGAAATGCTTTTGATAAGCGTAATGATTGTAAGATCTCATAAAAAAGATGATTTTACCATATTTTATTCCTTTTAGACCTGAGTGCCATCTGGGAGTGCTCGTTTTTAACTCTTTAAAGCCACACAGAGATGTTTTGCTGCTTGTGCTGCCAGGCAACAACATCGTATACCCTTTCAGAGAAAGCGCTGGCAGAAAGGTGTGTATGTGGCCTTGGATCTGTGATGCATTGGATGATTGCAAAACTCAGCAGTAGACCAACAGAAACAAATATATCCATGTGAGATATACCTCCTCTGCGTTTAAAATCAAAGTTTAGTCTCTTTTTCTAGACACTTGTAGAACTCTACACCCTCTGGAGCTTTTACATAAATGTATGTCAAACAACCAAACAAAGCCATGTTTGGAGCAGCATGTTCTTTGTTGGGGCTACAAAATGAGGCTGATTTCTAGGTGAAGGGACCCTCCCATGAAGCTGAGATTGGAACTGAGCAAAGAGTACCATTAAATATTCATCTGGTAAGGGAAATGATTTGGCTCACTTCGGCTACCATTTTGGTTTGAAGATGTGTGTCATGCCAAAAGATTAGCTCTCCGTCTACGCCTTAACTGTTGCCTTCAGCTAGCAGATAAATGTTTTTGAGCAAAAAGAGCTTCTTTGAAGGTTTTAAACATTCCTGCCGATTTCTGTGGTTATAGTGGGATGCCGTATTTATTTTCTATCTTTTCTTTAATAGTACATTTTACATTTTGCATAGAACCTTGAACATTTTTTGAACAGATACTCTATGCCTATAAAATAGAACTATATAAATTACTCCTGGTGCGGGATATTCACAAACATCTGTAGTGCAACGTCATGGAAGAACAATTTCCTTCTATTCACATCCAATATCCAACTAAACAAATGTGATATATTTAGCAAAATAAACTTCTGTATGTATAAAAACAGGGAAAATAGGTAATGGCAATAAAATAATAAATAAATAACAAAAATATAGCCTTGCTGGATAAAGATATTTCTCAAAACACACAAACAGGCCTGTTTGAACGTCAACAGTAACGTTACCCGGTTTAGCAACAAAACTAAACACTGAGGGAAGATTACTAAGTTTTTCATGTTGGTTTGGAGCCGTATGCACCCCCACTAACTTGGAAATACAGCGTATCGGAGGAATACACACAGCGTCTCCTGCAGCGGGGGGTCAGAGGGGCCGTCACTGCAGCGTTCGCTAACATTAGCTTCTTGTCTCATCTGGGGTCTGATAAACAGTAAATTCATCAAAGTCAGTGTGCCCAACGCTATTTTCCAATATACTGTAGCTGTAAGTGCTGTTTTCTTGTTCCAGTTGTTCAGCCTCAGAGGGGAGAGAGAGCGGCTGACCGTTTGCCTGAGATCAGTAGAGCAGACCGCTTTGTAAAGCTTTCATTTCATAAACAGCTGATGGAGCGGCAGTGCGTGTGCACGTGTGATGCTGATGTTGCACGATGTTAAACATGCGGCGCCCGAGTGCATTTGACTGGCATAAAATCGGCATATGTCAGGCTGACCTGCAAGTCGCCGGTCACGTGAAAACCAACCAGTTACGGTCACCGGCCGGTCAATCGGTGCATCTCTACTTTATAGGTTATGTCTTATTCCCAAAAGTCTCATACTGACTCCACTCTGTCAGCTTTGGTAGTTGAACCGAGCAGAAGAGATAGGTTGTACAACACAGATTTCTAAAGATGTAGCGTGTGGTGCTAAACAACTTGGCAGAGCTGATGGGAGTCCACATGCAAATACATCAAATTCAGTGAGGCTTTAACATGAAAGGAATTTGTAAACATTAAATCTGAACTGTGTGGAGTTTGCAGTCTATCCCTGTGATTACCCAGAGGGAGATTATCTGTAGGATCTTTGTGTCAAATATCCAAAACTTGTAAACTAAGCAGTGCTGGCCATTCCATCACCCTGGGTCTTTATCTTCCTCTCACTCCTACTCTCTTCTCTTCTTTCCCTCCTACGCCTCTATCTCTTTCCCTCCCACTCATATTCAATGTCTTTTTCCCAGATGGATGGTGCTTCTCATTTTCACGTTCAGCACTGTAAATGAGGAAGCAGTGATTATTACAGACTGCTCACCTGACCCTGAGGGAAAATGTGCTCATAGTGATTGGTTGTGGATGGTCAGCCATGTTGCTTAGGTATTTTCAGGAAGTCTTCTCATTAACCAATCACCTGGTAGCTTTTTCTGTGCTTAGGCAAACATTTAATGGAGTTTCTCTTCACCATGTCAACCAGTTTATCCCTACAAAGCTGTTGTTATGCATATGCATTGTTGTCATGCTTTAACCATGCAAAAAATAAAAAAATAAAGCTAGCCCACTGGAAGAGAGCTTTGGCTGAATTGTGTAAGAATGAAGTGCCCCCCTGTGGACTCTGATATGTGATGGACTGTTCTCAAGCTCCAGGGTGGGCTGGCTGGTAAAAGATGAGTGAATAATTTAATACCAGATTGGTTTGTATTACTGGGAATTTATGCATACCATCATATCATTGCGCTGATGTCAGAGCAGAAGATACAATGGCAGTTGGTGAGAACACGCAGCATATGCTGACTAAATAATTAACCTGGCAGGTTCATATGTACTAAATAAATCAGGACTCAATTTAGCTATAAAAAAGCTTAAAATGGGTTTGTCCATCTGTGCTTTTGTCTTCTTCATTTCTGATGAAGAATGCTTTCTGAAATTGGTGTGCCAATTTTGTCATCATCAATCAGCTTATTGACCAGCAATGTTTAAAAGGTCCTCTGTAATCAGTGGTCGTTGAGCTGGTTAGTTACATCCATTCCACATAAATCACTAGCTTGTTTGCTTTGTTATTTTTTTGTTGTTGCATGGTTTAATTGTGAAGCATGCTCTGTGTTTCTGTCCGTCTATGAGGGATTTTTGATATATTCTTTTTAGTGCTGTCAGTTAAATGTGTTATTAACAGCGTTAACACAAACCCATTTTAACGGCGTCAATTTTTTTTGTGATTAACTGGTTGGCACAGTTTTTTTCACATGCTGTTGCAACAACTATAAATGTTAGAAAAACTACAACACCACACCGGATCTAGCTAGACCGTTAACAAAAAACAGAAACAGAAACACCGCGCACACGCCGTTTGGGCTTGCGAGCTGGCCAAAGCGTGGTAACGTTATGTTTTGAGTGGATGGCAAGACGCCAAAATGGACGCCAGTAAGATTCTGGATGGAAAGTTTTTACTTTTTAAAAGTTGCCAACTGGTTTCATTGACAAGACCAAAGTGATCTGTGTGTTTGGTTGTTTGGTCAAACTGAGCTATTGTCGCAACGTCCTGTCTGAAATACCACTTGACGGCCAAGCACACAGCTGATAACAATCCCCCCCACTCCCCTTGTCACAGTATTTTTTCACCCTTTTATTGATGGA
>NC_045755.1:1986109-1990748 GCF_008692095.1 Etheostoma spectabile
CACATTGTGTGAGAGATTATTTGCTCCAAATGAGAATATTACTTGTGAAATTGAACACAGTGGGCTAGATGCCAATGTTGTTTTCCATTTAAAAAAACATTTGCACAAAGCAAGCCGATCCACGTTTCCATGTTGATAAGAGCGTTAAAATGAGAAAAAGTAATGGGACAAAAAGAAATCAAGGGAAATTTAGAATAGATAAAAATGCGATTAATTACGAGTTTACTATGACATTAATGGGATTAATCGCGATTGAATATTTTAATCGTTTGACAGCACTAATTCTTTTTCATTAGAGCGTTACAGTACCTGTGTGGGCGGGGAGGCTCTCATCCCAGTTGACATGCACCCTCTGGCCAAAATGTCAATGGATTTTAGAATTTCATTAACACAACCATTTACTGAGCACACTCATGCTTCCAAGATGATAAACCCTTTTAATCCGAAGGACCCAATAGCAGTCAGTACATTGTATTAATTTGTATGGTCAATATTTTTATATTGAGGGGTGCTGACAGAGCTTTAAACTTTTAGACTTGTTAGATTGAGTCTTTAGTTCAGCAGAAGATGAAAGTTGTCAGAAAGGATTCTCGCTACCATTGACACTTCTTTATACAGATCTTTCTACATGTCAGTACTTTTGGTAACGGTGTGGTGACATCCTAAGAGAACTCCCCCACCCCTAACTCCGCACACACTGGGGATGGTACATCAGCAGCTCATTCCATGACGAATTAGTGGTTTGAGACCACTGAACAAAGTCAGAGGGAAAACATGTCAGAACAGGACACCGTCATAAGCGTGGCATTCTCGGAAAAAAAGCCTCAGAGGCAAAGTAAGGAGAGTGGTGATGTCCAGGTCATGCAGAGAGTGATGGAGAGAAAGATAAAGAAAGACAACAGGGTGAGAGACAGGGTTGCCACAGATAATTCGACTGAGAGTAAGAACAAAACTACACCAACCAAAGACTGAGGGAAACACTTGGGAATGGGATCCGCTAGAGTGGAAAAACCTAGTGTGCTAAGAACTGGAGAGTCCAGGCAGGGAGAGAATTGAACCCTGTGACACTGCTAGAAAGTTGGCAAGTCGCCCTGCATCGCCACAGCGATAGATAGATACAGCCACAGATACAGTCTATGCACCGGGCAGAGCTATCTCAACACTTAATCAAAGCTAGGTGGGGAAGTCACACATCCTTATTTGTCGTTATAGCCGGCTATTTAATGGCTTCTGAAACATTGAATCAAAATGCTGACATCAGTGCAGAGTTTCTAATCACTCACCTGCCGAAGCACAAAAGACACAAAGCAGTCTTTAAAGCTGGATGCCTGTGAGGTAGTCAGCTTGTCTTTGTGACGCTCTATTTTGGACTTTAATAATGAATTCTCGTCTCCAGACCACAAGGACAATTTTAACATGTCCATGTTGTATACATAAAGGCTCTAAAGATGTGATTGGAAGGTGTTGGATTGTAGGATTCCCACAAATATATCTACATCTACAGTTGACCGTAATATTTTTTACAGTTTAAAAGAAATGTAGACTGTTTACATTAGAATTTGGTTTTGCATATAGTTTGGTGAAAATGACTTGGACTTGAGTAACTTGATATTGACCACACTCTCACTTTTTGTTATAACTTGACAATTTGCGTCATGCTGAAAATGGAATAAAAATATATGGGAACAAATATTTCCAAATGTGCTAAACAAAATTTCCATAGTTTACTTCAGCATTGCTAAACCTGCCTCAGCATTTCCCTACATTACCAAAACTGACTTCAACTTACTTCAGACCTACATAAATTATACACAGAACACATATTTTAAAGCTAAGATCACTAATACGCATTGGCAATAGACGCAGAATCTGTTCATTTCTGTAGCACACCCTGGAGCAATTGTTTCACTCGCCTGTATTGCGCCTTGCCACATTGGTGACATTTTGGGGTATAATTAGTCTGTCATTGGCTCAGCAAACCAGAAACATACTGTTCTAGTTTACCACGAATCTTGTGTCAGAAAGAATTTTTTGCCAAGTGAGTATATACTGGCTCATGTAGTTCAATTTTAAAAGTACAACCCCATATCAAATCTTCATACCCAAAACAGGAAAAATCACAGCAATTAATTTTCTATAACCAATTTATTTTCAGCTAGATTTGTCCTTGCACCACTATTAGATCTGCCATGCCTTTAACTCTGTCAAACTTGGCCTACCTCTCTGGGTACCCGTTAAAGTTCTGGTGTATTTCCCATAAATAAGGCCATTATGACTCTATGGACCATGTTAACTTTGTTAAGGATTTTAGAGGGCTACTTTCTGTGTTAGCCCTAACCCACTACCTTCGTTTTACCCCAAACGAAGGTAGTAGGTGCAAAGTTATCACAAACCTACAGCAACAATAGCCACATTAGTGGGAAATACCCCAGTTTAAAATACCCAGGAATATCCTTCAACAAGATGCCCTCTCAGGGCAGCCTTACCCCACCCAGATACACAACTGCCAAGTGCCAACCAGTAATCTCAGAAATCTGGGGCTACCGTCAAGTCTGAGATTCCCCCAGGTGTAGTTAATGTCATGTTCTCCTTATCATGTCTTGCGTGTTACTGAGATTGCTACTCCTGTTGACCCAAGTTTCCTCATTGATCGTACAGGCACAGAGATCGAGCTGCATTATACCTATTAGGACCCAGTCTTAAATCACACAGCTTTTGGACATGGTTACAGTCAGATGGGGAATCCAGATGGATTGCCCTCACCTACGTGCAAGCATGTGAATGTCTGCCATAAACCACTGCTGAAATCCTTTCTACACAAGGTCTTTCGCAGTCCAGTATTCTGAAATATCACCTCGTCGTAAAAAGACAACGAGGCCACAAACAGGGTGCAAGGTGTTTAAATGGAATCCCATCATCCCTGCACGAGGAGCAGCACCCTGTGAATAAGGGCTCTACTTTGTAACCAATGTGATTGTGAGCTTTATAAATGGTAATCATCTCATGACTTTAGACCAGTGCTGTGTCTCTGACTGCAACATAGACAGTCATGGAGCAAAGGTGATGTGACACCCTCTGCAATTCAACTGAACAAAACAAATGTGAACTTTAAATATAAATCACAGTAGTTGGTTGATGCGTTTATTCAAAACTTGTCTTAAAAATACCCTTGATGTATCTGTATTCAGCGGATGTGAAACCAGCAGGAACTGTACCCTTGACAATGGCAGTGTAAGAGCTATAAAGGAAACACTTGACATCACAGTGAGTGTTGTCTTGAAGTGTCTCTGCAGAGTGCTCTATTCTATTCTACTGCCTAATGATTTTGTATAGAGTCAGTATTGTTCTCAGCCTATGCGCATGGGTGAGTTTTGCATGCATATGTTTCATACATGCTTCATACATTATGCATGCTCAATTCACAGCATGTTGGCATGTAATGATGTACCCCTTGGGTGTGGAGTAGGATCTCGTGCAGAATCAAGCTGTCAGAGATAACAGTACCTGTGTGAGCACACCTGTATACATGCGAGTATGTCTGGATTGCATCCAGACAGATTTTCTTAGATCTAGTCTGTAGCTGTGAGGGTTAACCTAACACATGGAGGCAGGTGAGGGGTATACTGTGGTTTCTCTCCCCCCCTTCGTCTGCACCTTTTCTTGGCAGATAACAGGATTATCACAACAGTTGGGTCCCTAAGAGGGACCATAGTGCTGCGGGGTTCTGAGACATGGGCGCTCATTCATGACTGATGCAGGCTTGTACAAGCCACATGATGGAACATAGGATCAGTGTTACATTTATTCCACTGGTGTCTTGTCGGACAGGTTACATCCTCTGGTTGCTATTTGTAAGTACTAGAATTCAAAAGCTAAAAAAAACGGAATGATTTATCCCCATTGCCGTGGCTTGTTTAATTTAAACATGGGACGAGGAAGAATTTAACTGCTCTGTATTCTGTACTACATCAAGCTTTGGGCTCTTTCACTGCTCTTATTAAACACAGCTTGTCTGTGTGATGTATTTTTTGTGATTTACTACAATAAGACTGAATTAGCTGAGATGGTTGCTTGTCCTCTAAATGTGATAACACTGACAGAAGTCCATTATTAAAATGAGGATGACGTGTTCATGGAGAAAGAACTTAGAGACAAATGATGATCCTCACAGATCATCTCTGCAACATGACTTCTTGGAGATAATTTCATCCTATTTTAGATTTATCTTAAAAATAGTATGTCTTTTTCCGAAGTTTTATTTTGTCATTGGCAAGTTATTGATGCTTAACTTCCTATCAGTGGGATTTAATTTGGCAAAGTCATTAAGACATCAAGGTGCTAAACTGTAGCCTGATGTTGTCATACTCGGATTCTAGTTAGAATATGAGTCTGATACTGCTCCATTGGGCTGTGAATATTGGGGCGTGTTTCAGCCGTAAAAGCCTTTGCACTCAGTTGGATAGACCTAAAACCAATCAGAGCAACAGAGTATGTGACGTATGTTAAACTTTTGCCAAATCCTGTAGGAAGGATGGCAAAAACATTTTCCCGATTGGCCAATGCCTTGATTGTGGTTCTCTGTTCCTCTTTTAAAATGAATGCGCTGTCGATATCTTCTATAACAGACGCCATGGCGGAA